>NC_089859.1:40971555-41249055 GCF_036373705.1 Amia ocellicauda | reverse complement strand
ACACGCCCCTATCCCACAGCCCTTGTAAACATACAGACAGAGGCCGGGAAACTAGATTACGAAGTCGGTGTGGTACCCAACATGCCATATGATGTGATACTGGGACGATATTTTCCTAATTTTGGAAAACTAGATAGAAAACATAGTAAATTGGAAATGCACACTGAAAACTGTAAGCCAGAAGTTGCCTCGATCCCACAACTAGAGCTAAAAGTAGACCTGGTTCCAGTTGAGTCGACAGTGAAGGTTTTGGTTGGGGAAAATTAAACTGAAAACATAGGGGTGGAATGTAGTGACGTAGATGACCCTATGGAGGGTGAGGAACCCAGCACTAGCAGGGTGGGTGAGAATCCATTCATAGAGACCCCTGAAGCTGACAATGTAGAAGTGTCAGTGTTAGAGGGACTCCCCACTGATTTTGGCAGCGCACAGGTGCGAGATCTCACTCTACACTATGCTAAAGAAAATGTGAAGGTAGTAAATGGGACCCCTATGACTACTGCAGACCCGCCAACAGCTTATCCTTATTTTATGGTAAAAAATGACCTATTGTACCGTGTAAATAAGATAGGGGTGGACATTGTGGAGCAATTGCTAGTTCCCACCCCATTCAGACGAACAGTTCTCAATCTGGCACATGGGCATATCCTGGGGGGACATCTGGGGATGGACAAAACCAAGGATAGACTCCTGAGGAGGTTTTACTGGCCAGGCGTACATGCAGACGTGACAGAACATTGTAGCTCATGTCCTGAATGTCAACTACATGCTCCTAAACCAGCCTTCAGAAGCCCACTGGTCCCTTTGCCCATCATAGAGACCCCCTTTGCTAGGATAGCTATGGATGTGGTGGGACCTCTCCCGAAATCAGCCAGAGGGCATCAGTATATACTGGTTATTTTGGATTATGCCACCAGGTACCCAGAAGCCATTCCACTGCGGACCATGGCTTCAAAAGGTATTGCAAAAGAGCTAATGTTGATGTGTAGTAGGGTGGGGATACCGAGGGAGATATTAACAGATCAGGGCACACCCTTTATGTCTAAGGTTATGACCGATCTGTGTAAATTGTTGCAGGTTAAGCAGTTGAGAACATCAGTCTACCACCCACAAACAGATGGGTTGGTTGAGAGATTTAATAGGACCCTGAAGTCCATGCTAAGAAAGGTAATCGATAAGGATGGGAAAAATTGGGAATTCATGCTGCCCTACTTGATGTCTGCCATTAGGGAAGTCCCACAGGCTTCCCTGGGCTTTTCGCCTTTTGAACTGTTATATGGGAGGCACCCCAGGGGGATATTAGACATAGCCCGTGAAACGTGGGAACACGAGTCCACTCCTTTCCGGAGTGTAGTCGAGCACATCAATGCTATGCAAGAGAGAATAGCCACAGTCACTCCCATTGTGAGAGAGCACCTAAGGCAGGCACAGGAACACCAACAATTCGCCTATAATCGTCAGGCTACACTGAGGGTGTTCCAGCCTGGTGATAGGGTGTTGGTGTTGGTTCCCACTGTAGAATGTAAATTTCTGGCTACGTGGATGGGACCTTATGAGATTATAGAGCGAATACGGGAAGTGAACTATAAGGTTCAGCAACCCGGCCGCCGACCCCCAGAACAAATATATCATGTCAACTTAATAAAAGCCTGGAAGGACAGGGAAGTGTTGATGTTGACTTACCCCCCTCAGCCACTAGGGACACCGAAGGTGAATATTGCAGCTGCCTTGTCACCTGACCAGTTGAAGGAGGTGAACGACTTGATAATACGTAATAGGGAAGTTTTCTCAGGCATACCGGGGCGTACCCATTTAGTCTCTCACAACATTGTGTCTCTCCCAGGAAAGAAGGTAAATATGAGGCCTTACAGGGTACCAGAAGCTCGCAGGAACACTATTAGAAATGAGGTTAAGGAAATGCTGGAGGCAGGGGTTATTGAAGAATCCCACAGTGAGTGGTCCAGCCCTATAGTCATGGTTTCCAAACCTGATGGCTCCTGGAGATTCTGTAATGATTTTAGAAAGGTTAATGAAATTTCAAAGTTTGATGCATACCCAATGCCCCGAGTAGATGAATTGTTAGAGAATATTGGGAATGCTCACTATATTTCAACTATTGACTTAGCCAAGGGCTACTGGCAGATTCCCTTGACCCCGGGTGCCAAAGAATAAACAGCCTTTGCAACCCCAGATGGTCTGTTTCACTACACAGTGATGCCCTTTGGCCTGCATGGTGCTCCTGCCACCTTTCAAAGGTTGATGGACCACATACTTAGACCACACAGGACGTATGCGGCAGCATATTTAGATGATGTGGTCATTCACAGTCCAGATTGGGAATCACATTTGTCTCAGCTCCAAGCGGTATTGGATTCAATACATGCAGCAGGCCTGATGGCTAATCCAACCAAATGCAATTTGGGGTTGGAAGAGGCCAAATACTTGGGCTATACAGTAGGGAGGGGTATGGTGAAACCCCAAATATCCAAGGTTGAAGCCATAAACTCTTGGCCTAGGCCTGTCAATAAAAAGCAGGTTAGGGCATTTTTAGGGTTAACTGGGTATTACCGGAGGTTTATTCCCAACTATGCTACCTTAGCGGCCCCTCTGACTGATATGACTAAGGCTACAGAACCCAATATGGTTAGATGGGGTGATACAGCAAACCGGGCTTTCCGGAGCCTACAGGAGGCGCTCTGCCGCAACCCCGTTTTAATGGTACCAGACTTTCAGAAAGAATTTATAGTCCAGATGGACGCCTCTGAGGTGGGGATCGGAGTGGTTTTGTCCCAAAGAATGGGTGATCACGAACACCCGGTGTTGTTCCTTAGCAGAAAGTTGGAATCCAATGAAATAAATTATTTGGTAGTTGAAGAAGAATGTTTGGCAGTGAAGTGGGCTTTGGACAGTCTTCGATACTATTTGTTGGGCAGGCACTTCACCCTGATCACTGACCATGCCCCCCTCACTTGGATGCATCGTTCGAAAGACAGGAATGCCCGTGTGATGAGGTGGTTTTTGAGTCTCCAACATTTTCATTTCACCCTGCAGCACAGGCCAGGGAAGGCCATGGGGAATGTTGATGGGCTGTCCCGGGTGCATGCTTTTTTGCGGCTGTCGCTCGACCTATGGGGTCGCAGCTGGGGGGGAGGATGTGGGACAAACCAAGGGGCAGGGTCATACATGGCAGACATGTCAGGCCAGGTCTGCTGCAAGGTCTGCACTCTAGGGAAGAAAACCGACCCTAGACAACTACACTCCCCAGAAACCCTCAGGCAGCCTAATGTGGTCACTTGGTGCTACTTCCTCAATTATTCACCAAGTATATAAGGCGGAAAGATAGAGTCAAGCTAGAAGGTCAGGCCAGAAGCTAGTTTGATTTCTGTTTGTTATTTACGATGAGAACCTTGGAAACAATGTCAAACGGTATGACCTACGTGCCTGTTCCCTAAAACCATGTGTAGACCTATGGACTCTGTTCTATAATGATATATGTTCTGCTTAGTTAGCCTTTAAGATAACATAGTAATGACTTTCTAGCATGTATGCATGTATGTATGTATATATATATATATATATATATATATATATATATGTATGTATGAATGTATGTATGTCCAATTGCTTTGACAATACAAATGAATTGAATTGAGAGGAGAGAGAGAGAGAGAGAGAGAGAGAGAGAGAGAGAGACAGACAGACTGAAAAACAGACAAACAGACACACACACACACACACACACAGACATACACACACACACACAGAGCCAGCCAGCCAGCCAGCTCAGCGATGACATCACGAGCCTCTCTCAGCTGACTGCTATGACATCACAGAGCACGTACATTCCGTTGCTTGCCGTCTGACAACCACTCAGTCACTGCCAGCCAGACTGGCTGGCTGGCTGGATGTGGGGGATGCTTGCTGCTGCTGCGTACCTTAGCAAGCTTATTTGCTTGACCGGCCTTCCAACTCCTCTGCCCACATGCCCACCTATGCCCGATCTGCTGTTCACCTGGTCACAGCTCCGCCCCAACAAGGCAGATTCTCCCAAAAATGGTACAAACTGATCCACGTTCCCCTCCACGGAAAGCTTTAGCCCAAAATAAGGGACAAATTCTGTAACAACATAATGGATGCCCACCCAACCTGTGACAAAACTGAGAAAAAAGAAAAACGCCAGTCCTCCTGGGGGAGGGACACACAGCCACCCTGGATGCCCAATATGTCAGCGCCTACCACAGCCTGAGGGACACAGTGACACACGAGCACCGGCTGTAAATATAATGTAAATACTTGTTTGTTATGCATGTCATTGTATTTCAAAAAAGGAATCTGGAAATAGTAAACCTATTTTCTTTATTTGTATGTATTAAAGATCACATTTTTTTACATTTTCATTTTCTGTACTTCATTACATCTTATTGTGATTCATAATTCTATTATTTATTTTCCGTGTAGATGTATGTATGTATGTATGTATGTATGTATGTATATGTATGTATGTCCAATTGCTTTGACAATACAAATGAATTGAATTGAGAGAGAGAGAGAGGAATATGAGCTCCTAAAAAACATTTGTTTTTATACATAAGCGGATTTAATTTGTGATTTACAAATGAATATATAGCACTATAAACATACACAGAAGACATGGAATAGAAATTCAGAAGAAAAAGTATTCAAAAAATAATAATTTTAAGAGAAACAC
This sequence comes from Amia ocellicauda, assembly GCF_036373705.1. NCBI lineage: Eukaryota > Metazoa > Chordata > Actinopteri > Amiiformes > Amiidae > Amia > Amia ocellicauda. The sequence continues at coordinate 41,244,347 of NC_089859.1, read as the reverse complement.
AAAAAGAAGAAAGCAGAGAGACAGTTCAGGAAGAAAAGTCAGAAAAGAAAAGCTGAAGACAAGAATTGGAGGTAAGAGACAAATAATTAAACAAAAAATATGTATTAATAAAATAAATAAGCATTCTCAGTAGTTGACTCAGCCAATGAAAATGCAGAGCTCCGATTTGAATAGAGTGACAGTAGGAGAGAGCCCAACTGCCACTGAGACTGATAGAAATCTATCGAACAGCAGTCTGACTGCAGAGCTGCCTTTTGAAATCCGATACCCTGAAGACATTCGCTCTGCACAGGCTAAGAAGGACTACAAACAAGCTGTGATGAGAGCATCTCCTGAGACCCTCATCCTAGACTACACTGGTAAAGGAGAAAACAGGGTCAAGAACAATCTACTGTTCTACACCGCCTTTCACAAAACCCTGTGCCAGACATACAGCATAGGTGGAAATGTATATCTGCACAGTTTAGCTTTTATAGTTTTAGCACATGATTTTAGGATATGAAATGTGAATTGTTAGAGTGAAAATGAAAAGATGTAAATGAACTGCAGGTATTTTGAATTGAATCAATAAAGTATTTTAAAAATTGAAAAAAAAAATTGAATATCTCAGTGCTGGTAGAGAAAGACACAGACAGTGTGATGCTCACTTTTAATGTATACCACAACGGGACCATCATGGTGCAGGGCAGCGAGAGCAGCCTGGACCAATTAGCTCTCGGCTTCCACACCTCAAAGCAGCAGACTGAGGTAGAGAAACAAGAGCCAGAGCCGGCCACCCTGCAGTCTGCCCCCAGCCACACGGAGCCAGACAGTGCCCCATCTCCCACAGACTGCCCCCCTGTCTCCCCAAAACTCTCCAGCAACATTAAAACACTAAAGGAATGCCTATCAGTGCTGGAGCTGGAGTTTGCGGAGTTCAGGGAGCAGACCTTGAGCACCCTGGCCCAGACCTCCTTGTGCGATCAGCTCCGGGATGAGATGCACAGACTAAAGATGCAGCACAAGGCTGAGATCCATGAGCTGAGAGCAGCAGTGAGAGACCTGGAGGAGCAGAGCCAAACCCTGAGGACGGAGCTGCGCAGAGCGAGGGAGGAGCTGACCTGGACACCCCAGCACAGCTAGCTGAGGAGCCTGCAGAGCCAGCTGGAGGAGCTAAGAGAGGAGCTACACATCACTGGAGCACAGAGACTGCACTGCACTGACCCCACAACACCTCCAACCCCTGACGCACCCACTGATCCACCCACACTCCCCACCACTCCTGACACACCCACTATCACCAGACCTGCCACTAATACACAACCCCCTGAAACGCCACTCCCCCAAAACACACCCGCTGCCCCCACCACTCCCGACGCAAACCCGGAGTGGCAGGTCAACGCAGAGGTGGTCATTCTGAGCGAATCCAATGGGAAGTTCCTGGTTGAGAGGCGCCTCTTCCCTGGGCGAAAAGTGAAAAAGCTTTGGTGCTCCACAGCACAGAGAGCCCTGGAGCTGCTCTCCAAGAGGAGGCTTTGCCAAGTCAAACACATCCTCATCCACACCGGCACTAACGACCTGAGTGCCCGCAGGGGCGATGTGGCCTCAGCCCTGAGACAGGTAGCAACGAAAGCCACAGAGGAATTCCCAACTGCCAAAATTTCCATCTCCACACTGCTGCCCCGCACAGACGTGCCCCTGCACATCATCCAGGCCATCAACGCAGAAGTGTCCCGAAGATGTGCCCTCCTCCCCAACGTCTACCTGGCACACCACTGAGACATCCAGCCACATCACCTGTATGACCACGTCCACCTCAACAAGACGGGTGTGAGGATCATCTCAAAGGTCCTCAAGGACACAACCCTGGGCCGAAACCCCACACACCCCCACCTCGAGACCAGGAGCAAACCCCCCAGCCCCCGGCCACATCCCCAGCCACCGGCTCCACCCCAGCCCCAGCCCCTGAGACCCCGCGGCCCCATTCCCCACCCCCCCATCCCCAGAGGGCCCGTCCAGCACAACAGAGCGGACAGCCGGGGACCAGCACAGCCACACAGCCACGCAGCAGCGGCTTCCAGAGCCTGGAGGCCCGATGCTGCCCAGCTGGCCCAGATAAGGCAACTCCTCAGTGTCATCTGTACCACACTGCTGAGTTAACTGAGCCTCAACACACATATATATGGTTGTGGAGATGGAGAGTAAGAAAAAATGTGATTTAATTATTCTGATATTTTGATGCAAACATAAAATCTTTGAGTGATTATTATGTATATCCATATATAATTATTAATAGTAATATAATATCAGTTGTAGACCACAAATTAAACTTTCTTATGTAGAAGAGACAAGTATAATAAAATATATTAACATGTCCTTTAAAATAAGCAGTTGGAATATGCAGGGTTTACGCTCCTCAACTTTTGGAATGAAGAGCACAGGCCCTGAACTGATCAACACTGTAAATAGTTCAGATGTTTTCATTCTTGTAGAGACTTGGTGCTGTGCAGATATGTCTATACACTGGATGGATACAATGGATACAGGGAGCTGATTGTGCCCTCCTATAAAAAACCCAAAGTCAGGTGTGGCAGGGCCTCGTGGGGGATTATCGTGTGGTACAGGGAGGAGCTCCGAGCAGCCCTATGCCCAGTACAGAGAGGAGACACACACCTGTGGATGAAAATCAGAAAAGACACCCTACAAAATAACACAGATATATACCTATGTGCAATTTATATGCCACCCGCAGACTCCCCCTACTATAATGAGGAAGGCTTTCATGAGCTTCAAAACGAAATCTGCCACTTCCAGACCCTGGGCTCTGTACTGCTGTGTGGCGATCTCAATGCCAGGACTGGCAGAGAGATGGACTACATCAATACAGAGGGGAACACACACCTGTTCGGAGACTCCCCGCTGTGCCACACACACACCTCCACACTGACACAGCCACGACAGCGTGGTAAACAAGAGCAGGAAGCAGGTAGTGCGCCTATGTAAAAGCCTGGGTCTATATATCATCAATGGCAGGACCAGGGGGTACTCTCTGGGGAGATTCACATACTGCTCGGCTCTGGGCAGCAGTGTGGTGGACTACGCCATAACTGACCTGGACCCACAAGCCAACAATGCATTTATAGTCAGACAACAATCTCCACTATCAGACCACAGCCAAATAACACTTTACCTAAAAAGATCAGCGCAGCCACAAGTCAGAGCCAAACTTCCCACAAAACTGGTCTCCCTGCCACCCAGTTAGAGATGGTCAGAGCCCAGCACAGAGAACTACACAAGAGCCCTGAATAGTGATGAGATTGAAAACATGTTAGACAGATATCAATCCTCACACTATCAAATAAACCAAAACGGAATAAACTCAGCCACCAAAACACTGAATGAAATATTTGAGAGACTGGCTTTAAAATCAAACATTAAAACAATTAAAAACCAAAATATGAAATCGTCTAAAAGAAAAAAAGAACAGTGGTGTGACCAGGAGTGTGAAACTTCTAGGAAACACCTGAGACATCTCTCCAACACTAAACACAGAGAGCCCGACAACCAGGAGGCTCGCCTCAGCTACTGCCAGGCCCTGCGGCACTACAAGCAACTCCTCAGTAAGAAAAAAGACCACTATATGGGCAGAATAAATACCCCAAAAACAAAAAATGAAATACCAATTCAAAATGGAGAAATCTGGAAAACACACTTTGAAAAACTTTACCAAAATGTTGAAAACAATCCAAAGCCAGAACAGGTTAAAATATTAAAAAACCTAAATAAATTGGAAGAAATCATTAAGAATAACCAAAATCCCTTAGATAACCCATTTACAATACAGGAACTAAAACATCAACTCAAAATCCTCAAACCCAGGAAAGCCAGCGGCCCCGACAGCATCAGCCCTGAGATGCTGAAGCACAGCAGCCCGCAGCTGCAGGAGGCTCTGCTCAAACTCTTTAACCTGGTGCTGAGAGCCGGGTGTTTCCCTGAGGTCGGGAATCAAGGATTGATCACCCCGATTTTTAAAAGTGGAGACAAATTAGACCCCAATAACTACTGGGGCAGCTGTGTGAGCAGTAACCTGGGGAAGGTGTTCTGCAGTATCATCAACGCCCAGATACTGGCCTTCCTTACCAAGCACAGTGTCCTGAATAAGAGTCAGATTGGCTTCCTACCAAAACACCGCACAACCGATCATATTTACACTCTACACACCCTCATAAATAAATATACCCAAAACAATAAAGGAAAAATATTTGCCTGTTTTGTAGACTTTAGAAAGGCATTTGACTCAATCTGGCACAAGGGATTATTTTATAAACTTCTACAGAGTGGTGTAGGGGGTAAAGTTTATGACATCATTAAATCAATGTATTCTGAAAACAAATGCGGAGTTCAAATTGGCAACTCAAGAACAGAGTTCTTCACTCAGGGGCGGGGAGTGAGACAGGGCTGCAGTCTGAGTCCAACACTGTTCAACATCTACATCATCGAGTTGGCCACAGTGTTGGAGCAGTCTGACGCCCGCAGCCTAACTCTCCATGACACAGAGATCAAGTTCCTGCTCTACGCAGACGACCTGGTGCTGCTGTCGCCCACAGAGCAGGGGCTTCAGCAGAACCTGGCGCTGCTAGAGCAGTACTGTCAGAAATGGGCCCTGGCAGTCAATCTGGACAAGACCAGAGTTATGGTTTTCCAGAAAAAAGCCCCATCTCAGGGAAACAGGTACCGCTTCACTCTGGGCAGCACTGGATTAGAGCACTGCACCAGATACAACTACCTTGGCCTGACCATCAGTGCGTCAGGGAGCTTCAGCCTGGCTATAAACGCATTAAAAGACAAGGCACGCCGGGCATTTTATGCCATAAAGACACAATTTGGGAAAACAACAATACCAATAACTATTTGGATTAAAATATTAAACTCCATCATCCAACCAATCCTGCTATATGGGAGCGAAGTGTGGGGTCCCCTCATGAACCTCAATAACAACAATTGGGACAAAAGCCCCATGGAAATATTCCACCTAGAATTTAATAAAAACATCTTACACGTACACAGAAACGCCCCCACGGCTCTGAGGCTCACAGAGCCCGAACACACAATGACCAAAACAACAACAATTGGGAAAATTGACATGTACCTGAAAAGCAAATACACAAAAGATTAGAGACACGAATTAGAATTACAAAACAAATTGGAATGCTACCGGGCCCTGAATAGAAACATTACATTGGCTGAATACTTAAAAATCCAAAATATAAAAGAGAGACAAAATCTAACTAAATACAGGCTCACTGACCACAGCCTCGCCATTGAAAAAGGCCGCTACAGAAAATTCTGGGTTGCCAGAGAAGAGCGGCTGTGCAGCCAGTGTGACCTAGGGGAGGTCGAAACACAGGCGCATTTCCTGCTGTCCTGCCCTAAATACACAAAAATCAGGGAGACATACTTTAAAATATTAAAAATGCATATCCCTGAGTTCAGCATGATCCCCGATTGCTGCAAACTCCCCGTCCTGCTGGGAGAGGAGGAGCGCACTGCCTTCTTAGCAGCGCAATATGTATCCACCTGCCACAGCCTGCGAGACAGTGTGTAGACACCAGCCTGTGGCACTCCATTTGCAAAACGAAATAAAAACAGTGATTTTTCTGATGTCATGACACAAATTTTGATACAAACAACAAATATGGTTTATATCCTACTTAATTTTATTTCAATGTGTACTATATTTGTTCCACTGAATCTTGTATTGCAATGTTTTGTCTTGATTGATAGAACATTTGTATCTGCTTTGGCAATATTGTGATAGATCATGCCAATAAAGCACCTTTGAATTAAATTGAAATGAATTGACAGACAGACAGACACACGCACACACACACACACACACACACAAACACACACACAGAGCCAGCCAGCCAGACAGCCAGCCAGCTCAGCCATGACATCACGAGCCTCTCTCAGCTGACTGCTATGACATCACAGAGCACGTACATTCCGTTGCTTGCCGTCTGTCAACCACTCAGTCACTGCCAGCCAGACTGGCTGGCTGGCTGGATGGGGGGGCTGCTTGCTGCTGCTGCGTATCTTAGCAAGCTAATTTGCCTGACCGGCCTTCCTACTCCTATGCCCAAATGCCCACCTAAGCCCGATCTGCTGTTCACCTGGATCACAGCTCCGCCCCAACAAGGCAGATCCTCCCAAAAATGGTACAAACTGATCCACGTTCCCCTCCACGGAAAGCTTTAGCCCAAAATAAGGGACACATTCTGTAACAACATAACGAATGCCCACCCAACCTGTGACAAAACTGAGAAAAAAGAAAAACGCTCAGTCCTCCTGGTGGAGGGACACACAGCCACTCTGGCTGCCCAATATGTCAGCGCCTACCACAGCCTGAGGGACACAGTGACACACGAGCACCGGCTGTAAATATAATGTAAATACTCGTTTGTAATGCATGTCATTGTATTTCAAAAAGGAATCTGGAAATAGTAAACCTATTTTCTTTATTTGAATGTATTAAAGATCACATTTTATTACATTTTCTTTTTCTGTACTTCATTACATTATATTGAGATTCATAATTCTATTATTTATTTTCCGTATGTATGTATGTATGTATTATTGTATGGAAGGAAAGTTAGAAATTATTTTCTCAAACCTGTTTTTCTCTCTTGTATACTTAAGAAAGATAAGGTCAAGCTAGAAGGTCAGGAGGCCATAAGGTAGTTTGATTTCTGTTTGTTATTTACGATGAGAACCTTGGAGACAATGTCAAACGGTATGACCTACGTGCCTGTTCCTTAAAACCATGTGTAGATCTATGAACTCTGTTCTATAATGAAATATGTTCTGCTTAGTTAGCCTTTAAGATAACATAGTAATGATTTTCTAGCATGTATGTATGTATGTATGTATGTCCAATTGCTTTGACAATACAAATGAATTGAATTGAGAGGGAGAGAGAGAGAGAGAGAGAGAGAGACAGACAGACAGACAGACTGACAAACACAAACAGACACACACACACACACACACAGACACACACACAGCCAGCCAGCCAGCCAGCCAGCCAGCTCAGCGATGACATCACAAGCCTCTCTCAGCTGACTGCTATGACATCACAGAGCATGAACATTCCGTTGCTTGCCGTCTGTCAACCACTCAGTCACTGCCAGCCAGACTGGCTGGCTGGCTGGATGGGGGGGCTGCTTGCTGCTGCTGTGTACCTTAGCAAGCTTATTTGCTTGACCGGCCTTCCTACTCCTCTGCCCACATGCCCACCTATACCCGATCTGCTGTTCACCTGGATCACAGCTCCGCCCCAACAAGGCAGATCCTCCCAAAAATGGTACAAACTGATCCACGTTCCCCTCCACAGAAAGCTTTAGCCCAAAATAAGGGACACATTCTGCCCAATATGTCAGCGCCTACCACAGCCTGAGGGACACAGTGACACACGAGCACCGGCTGTAAATATAATGTAAATACTCGTTTGTAATGCATGTCATTGTATTTCAAAAAGGAATCTGGAAATAGTAAACCTATTTTCTTTATTTGAATGTATTAAAGATCACATTTTATTACATTTTCTTTTTCTGTACTTCATTACATTATATTGAGATTCATAATTCTATTATTTATTTTCCGTATGTATGTATGTATGTATTATTGTATGGAAGGAAAGTTAGAAATGATTTTCTCAAACCTGTTTTTCTCTCTTGTATACTTAAGAAAGATAAGGTCAAGCTAGAAGGTCAGGAGGCCATAAGGTAGTTTGATTTCTGTTTGTTATTTACGATGAGAACCTTGGAGACAATGTCAAACGGTATGACCTACGTGCCTGTTCCTTAAAACCATGTGTAGATCTATGAACTCTGTTCTATAATGAAATATGTTCTGCTTAGTTAGCCTTTAAGATAACATAGTAATGATTTTCTAGCATGTATGTATGTATGTATGTATGTATGTCCAATTGCTTTGACAATGAATTGAATTGAGAGGGAGAGAGAGAGAGAGAGAGAGAGAGAGAGACAGACAGACTGACAAACACAAACAGACACACACACACACACACACACACACACACACACACAGACACACACACAGCCAGCCAGCCAGCTCAGCGATGACATCACAAGCCTCTCTCAGCTGACTGCTATGACATCACAGAGCATGAACATTCCGTTGCTTGCCGTCTGTCAACCACTCAGTCACTGCCAGCCAGACTGGCTGACTGGCTGGATGGGGGGGCTGCTTGCTGCTGCTGTGTACCTTAGCAAGCTTATTTGCTTGACCGGCCTTCCTACTCCTCTGCCCACATGCCCACCTATGCCCGATCTGCTGTTCACCTGGATCACAGCTCCGCCCCAACAAGGCAGATCCTCCCAAAAATGGTACAAACTGATCCACGTTCCCCTCCACAGAAAGCTTTAGCCCAAAATAAGGGACACATTCTGCCCAATATGTCAGCGCCAACCACAGCCTGAGGGACACAGTGACACACGAGCACCGGCTGTAAATATAATGTAAATACTCGTTTGTAATGCATGTCATTGTATTTCAAAAAAGGAATCTGGAAATGGTATACCTATTTTCTTTATTTGTATGTATTAAAGATCACATTTTATTACATTTTCTTTTTCTGTACTTCATTACATCTTATTGTGATTCATAATTCTATTATTTATTTTCCGTGTATATGTATGTATGTATGTATTGTGACAAACCAAGGGGCAGGGTCATACATGGCAGATATGTCAGGCCAGGTCTGCTGCAAGGTGTGTACTCTAGGGTAGAATACCGACCCTAGGCAACTACACTCCCCAGAAACCCTCAGGCAGCCATTCTAGCACCTAATGTGGTCACTTGGTGTTACTTCCTCAATTATTCACCAGGTATATAAGGCGGGCCTGAGAGAGAGAGAAGTGAGAGACAATAGGGTGAGTTATCTGGAAAACAGAGGTAGCTCATAAGGAGAAAGCCAAGACTTATTTATTCCAGACTTTGTTTAAAATAGAATGATTATGTAAGATTAGTTACAACTCCAGTGTGAGTTAGGTTTTGTTTTCAGATTTGTTTTGTTTGAAGTAAACATACAGGCACAGCCCTGTATTTGCAACCTCCTCCCTGGGTCATGACTGGTTTTTACTCCTAAGAAGATCACAGAGAAGACCCGCACATGTGTACAGCCAAGGCGTTTTGTCACATTTGGTGTAGAATGCGGGCAGCACCTCATGAAACCCAGACTGGCTGAGTGAATTTTTTTATCCAAAAAAAAAAAACTACAGGCTGTAATAGCCCAACAGGAAGCGACCAGGGTGCAGCAGGTGGCTCACCAGGATGCTATGCGGATGCATCAGGAAGCACTGCAGGTCCAGCATGATACAAATAAAATGTTTAGAGAAGAGCAGGAAAAGGTGACTAAAGAGCTGAAAGAGAGTGTTGAAGCACTTGCAACCAGGATTGGGCCACAGGGGGCTGCAACCCATTCCACTCCCCGCACCAATCACTTTCTGCAGAAAATGACAAAACAGGACGATGTTGAGGCCTTCCTTATGACCTTTGAGAGGACAGCGGAGAGAGGGATGGCCAAAAGATTCCTGGGCAGGGCTTGTGGCACCTTATCTGGCAGGGGATGCACAGAAAGCGTACTTTGATCTGGAGCTGAAGGACGCCCAGGACTATGATAAATTGAAAGCGGAGATAATGACCCGATTGGGCGTGACCACCGCAGTGAGGGCACATCGGTTTCAGCAGTGGGCCTACCAACCAGGACAACCAATCTGAACGCAGATGTTTGATCTGATCCATCTGGCCAGGAAATGGCTACAGCCAGAGGTCCATTCATCAGCCGAGGTGGTGGAGGCCATAGTCCTTGACAACTACCAACGCTGTTTGCCCAAGGACGTTCGACGCTGGGTTGGCCAGAATGAGGTGCTGTCCGCTGACACCTTGGTGGCCATTGTAGAGCGGTTCTATACAGCCGGAGCAGCAGAGCATGTACCGGAGGTTAAAAACTCGTTCCCCAGGCCATGACGAACCAGCGGACCGGGTAAGATGGTTCCAAAGTACTCTGGGAAACATGACGCGCTGGGTTGGAAGAAAAGAGCAAGACTGGGGGGGGCAAAGGTGGGGCCTAAAGCCGAGACTAAGGGTTATAGGGGGTCACCATCACAACCAATTGTCTGCTACAATTGTGACAAAGTAGGACATATTGCGGCCCACTGCCCAGGTAGAGAGGAACCAATGCAATGTAATGTGTGTGATATGGGGAAAGAGAAACCGGTATTTTATGCCTGCCCTGTTGGGACGGATGTTTTCATAGGCGGAGTACCTAATCCAAAACACATGTGTACAGTGATAGTCGATGAGAAAGAAGTGGCTGCTCTACTCGACTCTGGCAGTATGGTTACACTGGTCACAGAAAAATTAGTAGCGACCAACAAGCTGGATAGACATCAGGAGCTCAGTATCACATGCACACATGGTGACACACGCCCCTATCCCACAGCCCTTGTAAACATACAGACAGAGGCCGGGAAACTAGATTACGAAGTCGGTGTGGTACCCAACATGCCATATGATGTGATACTGGGACGATATTTTCCTAATTTTGGAAAACTAGATAGAAAACATAGTAAATTGGAAATGCACACTGAAAACTGTAAGCCAGAAGTTGCCTCGATCCCACAACTAGAGCTAAAAGTAGACCTGGTTCCAGTTGAGTCGACAGTGAAGGTTTTGGTTGGGGAAAATTAAACTGAAAACATAGGGGTGGAATGTAGTGACGTAGATGACCCTATGGAGGGTGAGGAACCCAGCACTAGCAGGGTGGGTGAGAATCCATTCATAGAGACCCCTGAAGCTGACAATGTAGAAGTGTCAGTGTTAGAGGGACTCCCCACTGATTTTGGCAGCGCACAGGTGCGAGATCTCACTCTACACTATGCTAAAGAAAATGTGAAGGTAGTAAATGGGACCCCTATGACTACTGCAGACCCGCCAACAGCTTATCCTTATTTTATGGTAAAAAATGACCTATTGTACCGTGTAAATAAGATAGGGGTGGACATTGTGGAGCAATTGCTAGTTCCCACCCCATTCAGACGAACAGTTCTCAATCTGGCACATGGGCATATCCTGGGGGGACATCTGGGGATGGACAAAACCAAGGATAGACTCCTGAGGAGGTTTTACTGGCCAGGCGTACATGCAGACGTGACAGAACATTGTAGCTCATGTCCTGAATGTCAACTACATGCTCCTAAACCAGCCTTCAGAAGCCCACTGGTCCCTTTGCCCATCATAGAGACCCCCTTTGCTAGGATAGCTATGGATGTGGTGGGACCTCTCCCGAAATCAGCCAGAGGGCATCAGTATATACTGGTTATTTTGGATTATGCCACCAGGTACCCAGAAGCCATTCCACTGCGGACCATGGCTTCAAAAGGTATTGCAAAAGAGCTAATGTTGATGTGTAGTAGGGTGGGGATACCGAGGGAGATATTAACAGATCAGGGCACACCCTTTATGTCTAAGGTTATGACCGATCTGTGTAAATTGTTGCAGGTTAAGCAGTTGAGAACATCAGTCTACCACCCACAAACAGATGGGTTGGTTGAGAGATTTAATAGGACCCTGAAGTCCATGCTAAGAAAGGTAATCGATAAGGATGGGAAAAATTGGGAATTCATGCTGCCCTACTTGATGTCTGCCATTAGGGAAGTCCCACAGGCTTCCCTGGGCTTTTCGCCTTTTGAACTGTTATATGGGAGGCACCCCAGGGGGATATTAGACATAGCCCGTGAAACGTGGGAACACGATTCCACTCCTTTCCGGAGTGTAGTCGAGCACATCAATGCTATGCAAGAGAGAATAGCCACAGTCACTCCCATTGTGAGAGAGCACCTAAGGCAGGCACAGGAACACCAACAATTCGCCTATAATCGTCAGGCTACACTGAGGGTGTTCCAGCCTGGTGATAGGGTGTTGGTGTTGGTTCCCACTGTAGAATGTAAATTTCTGGCTACGTGGATGGGACCTTATGAGATTATAGAGCGAATACGGGAAGTGAACTATAAGGTTCAGCAACCCGGCCGCCGACCCCCAGAACAAATATATCATGTCAACTTAATAAAAGCCTGGAAGGACAGGGAAGTGTTGATGTTGACTTACCCCCCTCAGCCACTAGGGACACCGAAGGTGAATATTGCAGCTGCCTTGTCACCTGACCAGTTGAAGGAGGTGAACGACTTGATAATACGTAATAGGGAAGTTTTCTCAGGCATACCGGGGCGTACCCATTTAGTCTCTCACAACATTGTGTCTCTCCCAGGAAAGAAGGTAAATATGAGGCCTTACAGGGTACCAGAAGCTCGCAGGAACACTATTAGAAATGAGGTTAAGGAAATGCTGGAGGCAGGGGTTATTGAAGAATCCCACAGTGAGTGGTCCAGCCCTATAGTCATGGTTTCCAAACCTGATGGCTCCTGGAGATTCTGTAATGATTTTAGAAAGGTTAATGAAATTTCAAAGTTTGATGCATACCCAATGCCCCGAGTAGATGAATTGTTAGAGAATATTGGGAATGCTCGCTATATTTCAACTATTGACTTAGCCAAGGGCTACTGGCAGATTCCCTTGACCCCGGGTGCCAAAGAAAAAACAGCCTTTGCAACCCCAGATGGTCTGTTTCACTACACAGTGATGCCCTTTGGCCTGCATGGTGCTCCTGCCACCTTTCAAAGGTTGATGGACCACATACTTAGACCACACAGGACGTATGCGGCAGCATATTTAGATGATGTGGTCATTCACAGTCCAGATTGGGAATCACATTTGTCTCAGCTCCAAGCGGTATTGGATTCAATACATGCAGCAGGCCTGATGGCTAATCCAACCAAATGCAATTTGGGGTTGGAAGAGGCCAAATACTTGGGCTATACAGTAGGGAGGGGTATGGTGAAACCCCAAATATCCAAGGTTGAAGCCATAAACTCTTGGCCTAGGCCTGTCAATAAAAAGCAGGTTAGGGCATTTTTAGGGTTAACTGGGTATTACCGGAGGTTTATTCCCAACTATGCTACCTTAGCGGCCCCTCTGACTGATATGACTAAGGCTACAGAACCCAATATGGTTAGATGGGGTGATACAGCAAACCGGGCTTTCCGGAGCCTACAGGAGGCGCTCTGCCGCAACCCCGTTTTAATGGTACCTGACTTTCAGAAAGAATTTATAGTCCAGACGGACGCCTCTGAGGTGGGGATCGGAGTGGTTTTGTCCCAAAGAATGGGTGATCACGAACACCCGGTGTTGTTCCTTAGCAGAAAGTTGGAATCCAATGAAATAAATTATTTGGTAGTTGAAGAAGAATGTTTGGCAGTGAAGTGGGCTTTGGACAGTCTTCGATACTATTTGTTGGGCAGGCACTTCACCCTGATCACTGACCATGCCCCCCTCACTTGGATGCATCGTTCGAAAGACAGGAATGCCCGTGTGATGAGGTGGTTTTTGAGTCTCCAACATTTTCATTTCACCCTGCAGCACAGGCCAGGGAAGGCCATGGGGAATGTTGATGGGCTGTCCCGGGTGCATGCTTTTTTGCGGCTGTCGCTCGACCTATGGGGTCGCAGCTGGGGGGGAGGATGTGGGACAAACCAAGGGGCAGGGTCATACATGGCAGACATGTCAGGCCAGGTCTGCTGCAAGGTCTGCACTCTAGGGAAGAAAACCGACCCTAGACAACTACACTCCCCAGAAACCCTCAGGCAGCCTAATGTGGTCACTTGGTGCTACTTCCTCAATTATTCACCAAGTATATAAGGCGGAAAGATAGAGTCAAGCTAGAAGGTCAGGCCAGAAGCTAGTTTGATTTCTGTTTGTTATTTACGATGAGAACCTTGGAAACAATGTCAAACGGTATGACCTACGTGCCTGTTCCCTAAAACCATGTGTAGACCTATGGACTCTGTTCTATAATGATATATGTTCTGCTTAGTTAGCCTTTAAGATAACATAGTAATGACTTTCTAGCATGTATGCATGTATGTATGTATATATATATATATATATATATATATATATATATATATATATATATATGTATGTATGAATGTATGTATGTCCAATTGCTTTGACAATACAAATGAATTGAATTGAGAGGGAGAGAGAGAGAGAGAGAGAGAGAGAGAGAGAGAGACAGACAGACTGAAAAACAGACAAACAGACACACACACACACACACAGACATACACACACACACACAGAGCCAGCCAGCCAGCCAGCTCAGCGATGACATCACGAGCCTCTCTCAGCTGACTGCTATGACATCACAGAGCACGTACATTCCGTTGCTTGCCGTCTGACAACCACTCAGTCACCGCCAGCCAGACTGGCTGGCTGGCTGGATGTGGGGGATGCTTGCTGCTGCTGCGTACCTTAGCAAGCTTATTTGCTTGACCGGCCTTCCAACTCCTCTGCCCACATGCCCACCTATGCCCGATCTGCTGTTCACCTGGTCACAGCTCCGCCCCAACAAGGCAGATTCTCCCAAAAATGGTACAAACTGATCCACGTTCCCCTCCACGGAAAGCTTTAGCCCAAAATAAGGGACAAATTCTGTAACAACATAATGGATGCCCACCCAACCTGTGACAAAACTGAGAAAAAAGAAAAACGCCAGTCCTCCTGGGGGAGGGACACACAGCCACCCTGGCTGCCCAATATGTCAGCGCCTACCACAGCCTGAGGGACACAGTGACACACGAGCACCGGCTGTAAATATAATGTAAATACTTGTTTGTTATGCATGTCATTGTATTTCAAAAAAGGAATCTGGAAATAGTAAACCTATTTTCTTTATTTGTATGTATTAAAGATCACATTTTTTTACATTTTCATTTTCTGTACTTCATTACATCTTATTGTGATTCATAATTCTATTATTTATTTTCCGTGTAGATGTATGTATGTATGTATGTATGTATATGTATGTATGTCCAATTGCTTTGACAATACAAATGAATTGAATTGAGAGGGAGAGAGAGAAAGAGAGAGAGAGAGAGAGAGAGAGGAATATGAGCTCCTAAAAAACATTTGTTTTTATACATAAGCGGATTTAATTTGTCATTTACAAATGAATATATAGCACTATAAACATACACAGAAGACATGGAATAGAAATTCAGAAGAAAAAGTATTCAAAAAATAATAATTTTAAGAGAAACACAAAAAGAAGAAAGCAGAGAGACAGTTCAGGAAGAAAAGTCAGAAAAGAAAAGCTGAAGACAAGAATTGGAGGTAAGACCTTTCACCTATAGAGACAAATAATTAAACAAAAAAATATGTATTAATAAAATAAATAAGCATTCTCAGTAGTTGACTCAGCCAATGAAAATGCAGAGCTCCAATTTGAATAGAGTGACAGTAGGAGAGAGCCCAACTGCCACTGAGACTGATAGAAATCTATCGAACAGCAGTCTGACTGCAGAGCTGCCTTTTGAAATCCGATACCCTGAAGACATTCGCTCTGCACAGGCTAAGAAGGACTACAAACAAGCTGTGATGAGAGCATCTCCTGAGACCCTCATCCTAGACTACACCGGTAAAGGAGAAAACAGGGTCAAGAACAATCTACTGTTCTACACCGCCTTTCACAAAACCCTGTGCCAGACATACCCCAATAACAACAAGAGGGGCATTAGCAGAGGCAGGCAGATCTCAGTGCTGGTAGAGAAAGACACAGACAGTGTGATGCTCACTTTTAATGTATACCACAACGGGACCATCATGGTGCAGGACAGCGAGAGCAGCCTGGACCAATTATCTCTCGGCTTCCACACCTCAAAGCAGCAGACTGAGGTAGAGAAACACGAGCCAGAGCCGGCCACCCTGCAGTCTGCCCCCAGCCACACGGAGCCAGACAGTGCCCCATCTCCCACAGACTGCCCCCCTGTCTCCCCAAAACTCTCCAGCAACATTAAAACACTAAAGGAATGCCTATCAGTGCTGGAGCTGAAGTTTGCGGAGTTCAGGGACTAAAGATGCACCACAAGGCTGAGATCCATAAGCTGAGAGCAGCAGTAAGAGACCAGGAGGAGCAGAGCCAAACCCTGAGGACGGAGCTGCACAGAGCGAGGGAGGAGCTGACCAGGACACCCCAGCACAGCCAGCTGAGGAGCCTGCAGAGCCAGCTGGAGAAGCTAAGAGAGGAGCACAGAGACTGCACTGCACTGACCCCACAACACCTACAACCCCTGACGCACCCACTGACGCACCCACTGATCCACCCACACTCCCCACCACTCCTGACACCCCCACTATCACCAGACCTGCCACTAATACACAAACCCCTGAAACGCCACTCCCCTAAAACACACCCGCTGCCCCCACCACTCCCGACGCAAAACCCGGAGTGGCAGGTCAACACAGAGGTGGTCATTCTGAGCGACTCCAATGGGAAGTTCCTGGATGAGAGGCGCCTCTTCCCTGGGCGAAAAGTGAAAAAGCTTTGGTGCCCGACAGCACAGAGAGCCCTGGAGCTGCTCTCCAAGAGGAGGCTGTGCCAGGTCAAACACATCCTCATCCACACCGGCACTAACGACCTGAGTGCCCGCAGGGGCGATGTGGCCTCAGCCCTGAGACAGGTGGCAAAGAAAGCCACAGAGGAATTCCAAACTGCCAAAATCACCATCTCCACACTGCTGCCCCGCACAGACGTGCCCCTGCACATCATCCAGGCCATCAACGCAGAAGTATCCCGAAGATGTGCCCTCCTCCCCAACGTCCACCTGGCACACCACTGAGACATCCAGCCACATCACCTGTATGACCACGTCCACCTCAACAAGACGGGTGTGAGGAAGGTCCGTTTTTAGTGTTTCTCTGAACACATCCAAGCTTACCTAGGCGCTACATATTATTTTCAATTACCCGTAATTCTGATCTGTATTTTGGCTTGTTAATAGAAGTTATTGAAGTTGGACTCCTAATTCAAAATAACCAATATGTATCTCAACGTAATTTACTGACAGACATCACTCTTTATCACTTTCACTTTTGAAGGAACTGCTTTGTATTCTGTGTATTGTTTTATTGTAGTGCTGCTTCCTTTCTTGGCCAGGTTTTACTTGCAAAAGTGATTTTATTCTCAATGTAAGCTCAAAGTCAAATAGTTTAAATAAGAAAACAATGTATTGAAATGAGAACATCATGAACCTGTGTAATTGTGCTGAAGGACAAGCACTGAAAGCAGAGAGAATTTTGTGTTTGGCATTGAATAGCCTTAAAGAAAACTATGCCGTTTTTGGAAACTTTCATATTTAAGTTGAATGTAGGCAAAAACATTCCAGTCACTCTGAAGAGAGAATACAGTTTACTGTTCGAATAAGTAGCCCCTGAATTGAAGATAAAAATCAAAAGTGCTGTTCGTAATTAGTTTACACTTTTACATCAGATGTCTTGTTTTTGCGTTCCAAATTGAGGAGTTGTGGCATATAATGTAAATGAAGTTACTTCACTAGTAGTGCGATTTCTACGATGTGTATGTGTGTTTGTATATATGAACTCATACATTTTTTAAAGATTGTATTTGGAAAACAAATTCAGGTATAGCACGTGTCCCCCTTTTGAATGGGTTCTATATATAACATTTTAAAACGAATGGTTCTGTGTAGAACGCTATGTTTGGGGGTTCTTCATGTAACCCCTTTGAAGGGGTTCTACATAGAACCATAAAGGGATCCACCAGAGCGATTACTCGAGGAACCCTTTATGGTTCTGTGCAGAACAATTTCTTCTAAGAGTGTGGAGTGTCGCCACACAATTTCTCTCAGAGGGCTTTTGACCAATGGCAATCCAATCCTGAATGACGTCACCACTATCCTGTTGTACTTTATGGGAGAGATGTATTAAGTAGTTTATAATGAGAAGAATAACAATAATCACCTGTTTTTCATAGGTTTTGTATCCATGGTCTCCTTCATATTAGGAAAGGAAGTTGATCCATAGCCTACTCAGAGACAACTGAGAGTTGGTCTCTGAGCAGCAGCACAAAGGGGTCGAGTCTCTCAATGTCCGTGTGTTGGAGATATTCCACCATATTGGTCCCAGCCTTTAAAACAATGTTAAAGAAGATGTTAAAGATATTGTAGAAATATATTGCAGAAGAGCAGAACTACAATCACACTTTTTCAATGCTATTGCTGTTTTCTACCTCCCTGGTGAGGTACCAATGCGGGAAGTTTGAGAGAGTATTTCTAAAATGTGTATGATCCAATACACACAGTTATTTAAAAAGCTGACGTCTTGTACATGCTCACCAGAACCAAGCCTAATTAAATAACACATTTAATATTAAATAAGTACATGTGCAGTAGCCACTTGGACAATTACAGATCCCCAGGTCAAAACACAACAGAAAGACATGGAAGATCGTATTTTCAAATCACATCTGTGGCCCCCATAACTGTAATTTGGTATTAGTGGGTCAAAGGATTTATTTGGTTCAAGTGATAATAAGATCATATTTTGAAATGAAACACTACAGGATGTCATATTTAAAATGACTGTGAGTACCTTTCTTTAGTGACGGTTCTGAGGGGGGCAGGGATTAGTTGAGTGTGCTAATTGGAGCTGTGAAGTGTGCAGAGAAAATACAAATGTTTTCTTTTAATATGAAAACAAAGAACTTTTTTTTAACACCGACCTGGGATTGTGTTTCTTTCCAAGTTTCCTTATTGTTTCTGAGAAGAGACTGTTCACTTGCAAAGTGAACTGGACCCGTGTGACTCGCAGGTAAGGAGAGCCCGTGTTGAACTAAGATGGCTACAGTGAGTTTTCCTGGACAAAGCTCGGGCAAAGGATAGCGCAGAGTGCACCTGCACCTGAGATTGTGTTGAGAAGCTTTGTGATAAGAGCAGGTAAAGAGGGAAAAGAAACACAAGTATTTTCTTTGTTTGAAGAACACATTTTGTTTTAACTGAAACGGGACTACAACTTTTGAAAGGGAAATAGTTGCTAGTGCACTGTATTTTTATTGAGTTTATTAGAAGAAAAAAGCTTATATTTTGGACAGAACGAACTCGTTTGGCATGCAACTAGCAGCAAACGATGTGAAGCAAACAAAACAGTTAGCAAGTTAGCAAGTTAGCAAGTTACAGTCTGTCCTAGGTCCGGGGGTGCTTATGGTTGTTTATGGGTTCCCTTACCTTAGCCAGTGTCATGTACGGGTGTCCGTACCTTACTGGAGTGTTTGTTTTTATTATAATATATATACATAAAATAATATATAATAATGTAATATTTCAGATAAATCGTCACAGTGAGTGACACCAGCATTATTGGTTTTTTGAGAAATAAAAAAACAGAATGTAGAGAAGAAAATGTTGGAAGGAAGTTGGGAGAAAGACTGGTCTCCGAAGGAGCACCGGGACTGGTGGAAGCAACAACAACCAGATAAGACAGAGAAAGGAATTGTGATATTGTGTCAGGTTGGTGAGAATCAAGAAAAGAAAATAACAGAAATGGAAGATCATCATAAACAGTAATGTGAATTGAGAGAAGAAGTTGTGAAAAATACGATAGAATTAATAGAACTACAAGGCAAATTAGAAGGGCAAGAAAAGTGGTCAGAAAAGGTGAAGGTGTAGGTGCGCGATGTGCTGCCGTGTTAGCAGCGCGTCGCGACACAGATCACTCCGAGGACGACAGGCCCGATTGGGATGATTTAGATCGCAAAGCATGGGAATATGAAAAAGGAGGTTTTGCTAGCGCTCCTCCCCCATATAATCCGGAATATAAATCAATCACTGATTTTGGTTATAATAATACATTGTATCCAGATCTGACCGCTCTGAAAACGGTCCCAGCTGCACCCATGCAAGTCAAAACTAGACAGAGTAAAGAGGAAGGTCAATCAATAGTCTATACGACTAAAACCCATGTCCCCTTCTCCCCAGGAGAAAAAGAAATTATATGGGTGTCCCTCCCAAAATTAAAACCAAACCAGGGTAACACAACTTTTTGGGATATTCTAGATGAAAAGATGGTTATTCACCTCCTTCACCCGCACGATGTACACATCATCGTGAAGGCTAAATGTCCGCCCAACATTTGGATACAGTTACTACGAGAATATCAGACCGGGGAGTGGGCTAATGTAGCCTCTACAGATGAGGAGGAAATAACAGAACTTTTTCACAATGGATCAAGAAAACTGAGATAGTGAAATAATGAAATAATCGAGTGGGATTATTTGACATTTTATTCTAAATAATCATAAGCTTAAATAATAAGTTATAAGGGCTGTTTGAGACACTGCAGGGTCAATAAAACATGCCACAGATCGGATATCTGAATTATCTTTAGATATCAATGTGTATGTGCTTTGTGTGTTTATGAATATGTATAGTTTGAAGGTGATATAAGGTAAATGTCTATGTTTTGGCAATCATTTTAGAATTATATTTAAAAATGTAACAACAGATTTATCATATTCATGAGGATCTTTGGCTCTATACAGAGTGCCTCAAGCATCAGAAATCAGAAAGAAAGACTATTATAAGAAAAGTAATCCAAAATATACATTGAATAAACAGATGGATAATAATAGTAATACATAAATAGTCATGGTGTCTCCACAAGAAGAACCAGAATTTGTTTGTTAAACATCATGTTATGGACAAGCTCTGTCAAAAGTCAAATTCAAGGAAACGAAAGGTTAGAAGAGAGCCTGGTGCAGCCTGTGAAAGCAGGAGAATGTAAACAGTCTGGTGACATGTTACAGTCTTTCAGAAAATGTTTGGTTATTGGTGCCTAGCATATAATACCTGAAATGAAAGTCAAAGTAGACCATGGTTTTAAGATGAGTGATGTAGGAAAAGGGTAAGATACCGCAGAAGTATAAGATTACAACTATAGAATAAGTAAGCTCAAGTAATATAAAATGCTTTACAGGAGAAAAGTAAGAATGGAAAGGAAGAGTAAAAGAGAAGGTGTCCTAGGATTATGGGAATCATTATTGAGATCAATGGCCTATTGGCTAACATTTTGTTAGGTACATATATGACTTCAATAAACGAATAATGGAGTGACATCTGTATAAATATAAATAAAACATATTGATAAAAAAACCTGAATACATTTCTTGTAAGAAATTAAGAATAGGAGAAAGAATAGCTGTTAGAATGCAGAGCAATGTTAACCAAAGTTGAAGAGGGTTTGAGTAAGTTGACGAGGGTCTGAGTAAGTTGATAAGGCTTGGGAAGCAGGAAAAGGTGAGTTTGATGTGTGTGAGACAAATGTGCTGCCACTTTTAGCACAGAGAGCTTCTGATGGTGATTGAATGAAACGTGGGAAAATAAATAAACTTGATGTAGGATAAATGAATAAATAATTGAATGAGATATGAGCCGCAGAGACCTCCCACATTGGAAAGTGGACTACAGCAGATAATCCTCTCCTCTCCCAGGGCAGGGTGATTAAGTGGGGACGCGTGTGAAGAGTGCAGGTGGACCCAGGTGAGTTGTGAAAGAAAGAAGAAACAAAAATAATAAGGCACGCGTGCAAACAATCAAAATAATACTAAGTGAATAACAAATTAAACAATAAAGTGAAAGATAATCAACACACAAAATAATGGCAATATAGAACCAAACAAAATACACAAGCCATATTGCATAAAGTGAAGTGAAATATAAATATAATAAGTAATGGTGATTAAGGAGCTAATTAACACCGTCCGTGACATTTACATTGGTTGGGTGTGTGGATACCAGTAATAATTTTTGTTTTATTGAAATACAAAATAATTCTATTTTTCCGAAGTGCTGAACTTTAATACAGTCTAGAAAGATTAATATTTTTTGTCTTGGGCTATATTATTATTACCATAGTTTTTCTATTGTATAAGTATCTTGGAGTAGAGGCATAGGTGGGCATGTGGGCAGAGGAGTAGGAAGGCCGGTCAAGCAAATAAGCTTGCTAAGGTACGCAGCAGCAGCAAGCAGCCCCCACATCCAGCCAGCCAGCCAGTCTGGCTGGCAGTGACTGAGTGGTTGACAGACGGCAAGCAACGGAATGTACGTGCTCTGTGATGTCATAGCAGTCAGCTGAGAGAGGCTCGTGATGTCATCGCTGAGCTGGCTGGCTGGCTGGCTGGCTGGCGGGCTGGCTGGCTCTGTGTGTGTGTGTGTTTGTGTGTGTGTCTGTTTTTCTGTTTGTCAGTCTGTCTGTCTGTCTCTCTCTCTCTCTCTCTCCCTCTCAATTCATTTGTATTGTCAAAAGCAATTGGACATACATACATTCATACATATATATATATATATATATATATACATGCATACATACATGCTAGAAAGTCATTACTATGTTATCTTAAAGGCTAACTAAGCAGAACATATATCATTATCGAACAGAGTTCATAGGTCTATACATGGTATTAGTGAACAGGCACGTAGGTCATTCTGTTTGACATTGTCTCCAAGGTTCTCATTGTAAATAACAAAGAGAAATCAAACTACCTTATGGCCTCCTGACCTTCTAGCTTGACCTTATCTTTCTTAAGTATACAAGAGAGAAAAACAGTTGTGAGAAAAGAATTTCTAACTTTCCTTCCACACATACATACATACATACATACATACATACATACATACAAACCAGAGGCATGCAAAAAAATATAAAGAGGAAGAAAATGTTGTATAGCACATACAAAAGGGATGGTGATGAAACAAAATACATAGAATATGTTGAGCTGCAAAGAGATCTTAAGAAAGGGATCAGGAAAGCAAAGAGGGAAATAGAAAGAAACATAGCTCTTGGAGCTACAACCAATGCAATGAGCTTTTTTCAAAATTACAACAGCAAGCGGTCAATTAAGGAGGAGGTGAAACAGATAAAGGGCAAAAATGGAGGTATCTTGGAAAATGAACAAGATGTGGCAAATATTCTAAATGAGTATTTCACAGAGGTTTTTACAAAAGAAAAAACAGATGACATGCCACAGGTTGACAATCAATCCAGTCAAACCCTAAGAGAGATCAGGATAAATGAGGAGGAGGTACTAAAGGGACTAGCAGAATTAAAATCAAACAAATCACCTGGGCCAGATGGGATATTTCCAACAGTACTTAAAGAAATGAGGGAAATTATGTATAGGCCGTTAACTCGATTATTTCAAATGACACTTAGAACAGGGGATGTTCCCACTGACTGGAAGACAGCAAATTTCATACCAATCCACAAGAAAGGGGACAAAACTGAGCCAGGAAATTACAGACCAATCAGTCTCACCTGCATCACCTGTAAAATGTTGGAAAAAATGATTAGACAGAAAATAGAGGAGCATCTCAATGAAAACCATATTCTTGGAGATAGTCAACATGGGTTTAGACGAGGCAGATCATGTCTTACTAACTTAATACATTTTTTTGAACATGCAACTGCAGCTGTAGATCACGTGAAAGCATATGATATGATATACTTAGATTTCCAAAAAGCTTTTGATAAGGTTCCACACCAAAGACTGATCCTCAAATTGGAAGCTGTAGGCATTCAGGGTCATGTAAGTAGATGGATTATGAACTGGTTGATGTATAGGAAACAGATTAGAGGAGTCACTTCTAACTGGAGTGAGGTTGTTAGTGGAGTTCCACAGGGATCAGTACTAGGGCCTTTGCTTTTTCTAATCTATATTAATGATCTGGACTCTGGGATACTTAGCAACCTTGTCAAATTTGCAGATGATACTAAAATAGGTGGCTTAGCAGATACAATCTTGGCAGCACATGCTATTCAGAGGAACTTAGATAAATTCAGTTGTGGGCTGACACCTGGCAAATGAAATTCAATGTGGACAAGTGCAAGGTAATACATGCAGTAAAACAAAAATGTCCACTATAATTACACTATGGGAGGTACAGATCTAGATGAAGTAATGCATGAGAAAGACCTAGGAATCTATGTGGATTCACTTTCTCCATCCAAACAATGTGGGGAAGCAATACAAAAGGCATACAGAATGCTAGGGTATATCGTCAAAAGTGTAGAATTTAAGTAATGTTAAGACTGTACAATGCGCTAGACCTCATCTGGAATACTGTGTACAGTTCTGGGCACCACACTTCAAGAAGGATATTGCTGCTTTAGAGACAGTTCAGAGGAGAGCAACCAGACTTATTCCAGGTCTGAAGGGAAAGTCCTACTCGGAGAGACTGAGGGAACTGAACCTTTTCACCCTGGAACAGAGGAGATTACGTGGGGACTTGATCCAAGTCTTCAAAATCATGAAAGGTTCCTCAAACCAGAGGAGCTTTTCCAGATCAGCAGGGACACACGCACCAGGGGACAACAAATGGAAATTGGGCTTCAAGGCATTCAAGATGGAAAGTGGTAGAAGCTGAAAGTTTGGGAACATTTAAAAATAGACTGGATAGGATCCATGGATCACTTAGATATTAATGGACACCAAACGAGCATGATGGGTCGAATGGCCTCCTCTCGTTTGTAAACTTTCTTATGTTCTTATGTTCTTATGAATGTTCCCTAAGCATGTTTCAAATGTTCCCTAATTTATGTTACAAATGTGCCTTAGCACCTCTCTCTCTCTCTCTCTCTCTCTCTCTGTCTCAATTCAGTGCATTTGTATTGTCAAAGCAATTGGACATGCATACATACATACATACATACATATATATGGAAAATAAACAATATGTGTACATCTCTGCATTAATGGTGCCCTAACAGATGTGCAAGTTACATGACAGACAGACAGACAGACACTCACACACACTTTCACACACACACTTTCACAGACAGACAGACAGACAGACACACACACACACACACACACACACTTGTATACCTGACACGTATAGAAGACTGGATAGGGAGATATAAATAGCAATGGGGAGACTCTTGTACTTGGTGTGGCTCTATCCATATAGTGGGGCCAGCAGCCACTTAGCAGGTGTAGCAATAGAAGCTCAGCCTGGGGAGACTGGATTTAGCATTTCCTCTCCATTTTGATAAGTATCCTTAATCATTTCTGCAAAATACTTCTATGATACCTATGTATGTTTTTTACTTGTACTATATTATACTATCAAGTATCAGTGTACACATACAATGTGACCTGTTACATTAATACAGAGGCCACGGAAGGCCAGATCAGTAATAGCCACTGTCCCCTGATATTACACTTTTTTACAATCACTTTGGCACTCATTTCAGAACCTTGATGTCATTTTTCAAAACTCTAGACACTAAACTCACACCCGATGATCAAAATGCACATTTTTCAATTGCTTGGATACAATACACATCAACCTCAGATCATTTGTTCATTGAACTAAAATGATACAACTTAACGTCAAAGTATTACCATTTCAAAATGCAATTCACACATTACATCTGAGATCACTGTCTATTCATTTCATTACAAAGATCTAACTATCAATTGATACAGCTGCTCAAAATGATAAGTGACTGTTGCATTACTCTTAATTCATAGTTTTATGGAAACTGACGAACAGTATTCCATGTTTCGATCATGAAAGTTTCAGGATAATGAGATCCATTGACACCAATAACCGAGGAGCATGAACCAGTTGAACTACATTATCTATGGATGTAATATTTCATCATCATTCATCATCATGTAGCACTTTTCCACACCATGTTTTCAGTGTGGAAGGAAAGTTAGAAATTCTTTCTCTAATACCTGTTTTTCTCTCTTGTATACTTAAGAAAGATAAGGTCAAGCTAGAAGGTCAGGCCAGAAGGTAGTTTGATTTCTGCTTGTTATTTACGATGAGAATCTTGGAGACAATGTCAAACAGTATGATTGAAGTGCCTGCTCCCTAATCCATGTGTTGATCTATGAACTCTGTCCTATAATGATATAAATTCTGCTTAGCTAACTTTTAAGATAACATAGTAATGACTTTCTGATTATAACCAGCTCTTTGATTTTTGTGTATAAAAGCTCTGACTGTTAAAATGAAGGCAGAGCGACTTTGGGATCTTCTTGAGTCACTGTTCCTCTCCACGCTGCGTGTATTAAAGGCATTGCAACTAACGCTCCAACCTGGTTGAAGATGATTGTTCTTCCACATCAGATTTGACATTACTGTATGTATGCAGGCCCTTGTAATTGCTATTCCAATACTGCCAACTGGTTATTGATGATTGATTTCACATTGTGGTACGAGTATCGAGTGAAATGAGTGCTATCCACCCGAGCAACACAGTGATAACATGGAGCCGGCAGGTCATCCAGGTCACAATAGAGGTCAAGCAGTGGGAGGAGGAAGACGTGGTGGTCAAAGGAATGGAAGGGGACATGCACCCCTTCTGAGAGGTGGTCGTGGGCCTCGTCATAGAGGAGGGCTTAGGCCTCACCAGAGAGGCAGCCATGGGCCTCATTTGAGAGGTGTTGGGGGAACGTGGTAGAGGACAAGGCCACGGACCAGACAGCGGCAGCAACAGCAAATAGTGTCCAGTGAAATCCGAGAAATAGTTGTAGAACATGTTGTAAATCATGGCATGACCATGACTGAGGCAGCTACAATGATTCAATCAAACCTCAGAATCAACTCAGGATCAACTGTGGCCTCAATCATCAGAAATGTCCGTACTGAGAAGCGGCAAGTCTTCAGCATGCACTAAACATTAGGCTACTCTCAATTGTCAAATGACTGTATACTGCATACCAATGTGTAGCACAGAGTATAGTGTGCCTTTTGAAAGAAATGCAGACAGAGTGAAGCAGCTGATGACTGAGTATGTTCAGGTATGTTCAGTTTCAAGATGCCTCTTGTGAAAAATGGTTGTGAGAACCTGAACCTGAACACAGGGCTGATGGAAATTTAGAAGTACAGTAATCAATCCTTTGTTTTGCTTTTTACACTAAGCCAGGTGAGGAACACTGCAGTTGACATTTTACTGTAGTTTTGTTCGTTTTTGTAGCTAATTATTTTTGCATGGATTCAAAGAAACCTATGGTGTGATTTGATTGTATTGCATCAATACATTTCAGATTTTGTTCAATGATTCCACTGTGTCTGTAGTATTCTCTCTACTAGTCCTTTTACAGTGATGTATTTATGTGTAGTACCATAATGAAACGTATCACATATTTTGTACTACAATATTTAATGATTGTACGAACAACTACACAGTGAAACTATCGGTATCTTCTGTGTTACTATGTTACTATGGTATTTCATGATAAATGAGTTATTTGAACCAACAAGTCTGCAAGTGCTAGGTTTCTATAAAGATATGAATGCACAATGCAATGTTTTGAACATTGGACAGCCTGTGTTACAAGTGATGACCGTTTTGAGTTTTGTGTCTAGAGTTTTGAAAAATGACATCAAGGTTCTGAAATTAGTGACAAAGTGATTGTAAAAAACTGTATATTCATCCTATTTAATGTGCTCTTTTAAAATGTACTTTTCTTTTTTATGTTGCCATTTCTGTTCTACCAATGTTTCAGTTGTTAGCCAAAGATTGACAGAGTACATCTCATACACACAGGCCAGACAGCAAAGATTTATTTTTGAAATTCAATTACAAATGCTGCATGAACTCATCAATACGATTAGAGCTCCTGAAAGCAATATAACTAACTCACTCTACAGCATCTCATTAGCAGTGAAAAGAAACCAAGAAAGTTGGGACAGTCGACTGTTTACCACTATGTAACATCACCTTTTCTTTTAATAACACTTATTAAGCACTTGGGCACTGAAGACACCACTTGGTTAAGTTTAGCAAGCGGGATTTTCCCCCATTCATCCATTATGCATTTCCTCAGCTGCGCAACTGCACAGGGCCTTCGTTGTCTTAATTTGCACTTCATAGTGCGCCACACATTCTCAATTCGGAGACAGGTCAGGACTGCAGGCAGGCCATGCTAGCACCCGCACTCTCTGCCTATGCAACCATGCGCTTGAAATCTGGGCAGAATGTGGTTTGGCGTTATCCTGCTGAAAAATGCAGGTACGTCCCTGGAAAAGATGATGTCTGGATGGCAGCATATGTTGCTCCAAAATGTGTACATCTCTTTCTGCAAAAATGGTGCCCTCACAGATGTGCGAGTTACATGACAGACACTCATACACACTGTCACACCCATACACACACAAACACACACTTTCACAGACAGACACACGCACACACACACACACACACACACACTTTCACAGACAGACAGACAGACACACACACTTTCACACACAATCACTTTCACAGACAGACACACACACACACTTTCACACAGAGACAGACACACACACACTTACATACATACATACATACATACATACATACAGTGAGGGAAAAAAGTATTTGATCCCCTGCTGATTTTGTACGTTTGCCCACTGACAAAGAAATGATCAGTCTATAATTTTAATGGTAGGTGTATTTTAGCAGTGAGAGACAGAATAACAACAAGAAAATCCAGAAAAACGCATTTCAAAAAAGTTATAAATTGATTTGCATGTTAATGAGGGAAATAAGTATTTGATCCCCTATCAATCAGCAAGATTTCTGGCTCCCAGGTGTCTTTCATACAGGTAACGAGCTGAGATTAGGAGCACTCTCTTAAAGGGAGTGCTCCTAATCTCAGCTCGTTACCTGTATAAAAGACACTTGTCCACAGAAGCAATCAATCAATCAGATTCCAAACTCTCCACCATGGCCAAAGAGCTGTCCAAGGATGTCAGGGACAAGATTGTAGACCTACACAAGACTGGAATGGGCTACAAGACCATCACCAAGCAGCTTGGTGAGAAGGTGACAACAGTTGGTGCGATTATTCGCAAATGGAAGAAACACAAAATAACTGTCAGTCTCCCTCAGTCTGGGGCTCCATGCAAGATCTCACCTCGTGGAGTTTCAATGATCATGAGAACGGTGAGGAATCAGCCCAGAACTACATGGGAGGATCTTGTTAATGATCTCAAGGTAGCTGGGACCATAGTCACCAAGAAAACAATTGGTAACACACTATGCCGTGAAGGACTGAAATCCTGCAGCGCCCGCAAGGTCCCCCTGCTCAAGAAAGCACATGTACAGACCCGTCTGAAGTTTGCCAATGAACATCTGAATGATTCAGAGGAGAACTGGGTGAAAGTGGTCTCAGATGAGACCAAAATCAAGCTCTTTGCCATCAACTCAACTCGCCGTGTTTGGAGGAGGAGGAATGACCCCAAGAACACCATTCCCACCATCAAACATGGAGGTGGAAACATTATGCTTTGGGGCTGTTTTTCTGCTAAGGGGACAGGACAACTGCACCGCATCAAAGGGACGATGGACGGGGCCATGTACCGTCAAATCATGGGTGAGAACCCTAAGCCAGGGCATTGAAAATGGGTCAAATACTTATTTCCCTCATTAACATGCAAATCAATTTTATAACTTTTTTGAAATGCATTTTTCTGGATTTTCTTGTTGTTATTCTGTCTCTCACTGCTAAAATACACCTACCATTAAAATTATAGACTGATCATTTCTTTGTCAGTGGGCAAACGTACAAAATCAGCAGGGGATCAATTACTTTTTTCCCCCACTGTACATACATATATATGGAAAAGAAACATTACAAGTATAAATCACAATAAGATGTAATAAAGTACAGATAAACAAAGTGTAATAAAATGTGATCTGTTTGAAAATGCAGGGACGTCACTGGAAAAGATGATGTCTGGATGGCAGCATATGTTGCTCCAAAATGTGTACATCTCTTCTGCAAAAATGGTGCCCTCACAGATGTGCGAGTTACATGACAGACAGACAGACAGACACTCACACACACTGTCACACCCACACACACACTTTCACAGAGAGACATATACACACACACACACACACACACACACACACACTATCACACAGAGACAGGCACACACACGTACAGACACACACACTAACTTTCACACAGAGACAGACACACACACACACACACACACACACACACACACACATACATACATACATACATATGGAAAAGAAACAATACTTTTATAAATCACAATAAGATGTAATAAAGTACAGAAAAACTAAATGTAAGAAAATGTGATCTTTAATACACACAAATATGTATGGCTGGTCGGATGCGTCTTGGACTCGGGTTCCTCTTCATTACGTATAACGCTTTTGCCTTTTGCTAAAGCTTTCCGTGGAGGGGATCGTGGGTGAGTTTGTACCATTCTTGGGGGGCTCTGCCTTGTTGGGGCGGAGCTGTGATCCAGGTGAACAGCAGATCGGGCATAGGTGGGCATGTGGGCAGAGGAGTAGGAAGGCCGGTCAAGCAAATAAGCTTGCTAAGGTACGCAGCAGCAGCAAGCAGCCCCCCCATCCAGCCAGCCAGCCAGTCTGGCTGGCAGTGACTGAGTGGTTGACAGACGGCAAGCAACGGAATGTACGTGCTCTGTGATGTCATAGCAGTCAGCTGAGAGAGGCTCGTGATGTCATCGCTGAGCTGGCTGGCTGGCTGGCTCTGTGTGTGTGTGTGTGTGTGTGTGTGTGTGTGTCTATGTCTGTCTGTTTTTCTGTTTGTCAGTCTGTCTGTCTCTCTCTCTCTCTCAATTCAATTCATTTGTATTGTCAAAGCAATTGGACATACATACATACATACATACATATATGTAGCGTAAGGTACACTTATACATTTCAATTAAAGAAGTGAATTCATAGTATCACCTTATCACGAATCCTGGAGTCTTGTAGAACTCAATTTCTGTAATAATTGGACGCAGACACCAATTCCAAAGATATAAATTGTCAAATTTATTTAAAAACAAAGACTAAATGTAGCACTACACTAATTATACAAAAGGGAAAAACTAATTAAAATTCAACTCTAGATCAACAAATCAAAGACAAATCACTTCCGTGACCAAATCAAAGACCATGGGATCCCATAGGATAACACACAAATCGTTAAACAAAAAAGGTTATAAACACATTGACTACAATACCGGTTAGTAATTCTAGGAATCACTAAGAAACAGTTGAAAGTGCTAAATTGCAGTTTCAGAAGATGAAAAAAAACTGTAACTGATGGGATATGTAGTACTTTATACTCGAGTGGTCTATGCGATTACACCCTGTTGGTGTTATTAAGAACGCCAAGTACCAGAATGCAGAGCGGGACTGTTTTTTGTGCCGTGACTTGTCGGGGGAAAAAGGCGCAGAAAAAACGGACGAGAAGGTGAAGGTAGTATGGCGGTGATGCACGCGTTGGTGAAGTGGGAAAGCGGGGTCGACAAAGACTCTTACAGCGTGATTCCCACTGCTTGCTTTCGCAATTTTGATTTATTCAGCATTGCTGATGATGACGAAGAGACGACTCGAAACTTCAGAGCAGAGTGGAGAGACACGAACAAACCTCCAAAAGGTGGATGGCCTGTCCATGAAGCGCAGATCATTATGACTGGTAACAATGTTTATTTAAAAAAAAAAAAACATTAAAGTCTTTACATGCTATTTGATATATACAATCACAGTATATTTGAAATGAATGTTTAAGTTATTAATGTGTTGTACTTCTAACATACTCTTATAACATGGTAGGTGGTGGTGAGGGCGCTAAAAACTCGTCATACTTGACTGGCATTTGTAAGAACGATTTATTGTGTGTTGTGCTTTACAATAAAATCCCCCAAATCACAAAATAAATTAAACCAGATATAATTTAACTTCAGTTTTGATTCAGTGTTGGCTGTTCATCTTAATTTGTATGGTCAAAGCACAGTATTTTTATGACAAATAAATATAATCCCCAAATATCTGTGGACATAATGCAGGGTTTTATTTATTTTATTTTTATTTTAGGAAAAGAAGGCGAACTAAGAAGAAAACTTAATGACCTAACAAAAATGCCCTCTCCTAAAATGAAGAGAGTACCTAAACCAAACAAAAAACTTCAAATTTCAGATGATAGTGACCTTGATGAACCACAGTTACCGGTGAGATAATTACTGCAAATATTAAATAAATGTATTGCAGGATTGTTTTTTTTTTAATCATTTTCATATATATATATATATATATATATATATATATATATATATATATATATATATTCATTTTAAACTCTTTTCCTCTCTGAATACAGCACAAAATAAGAAAGAAAACCGATGGAGCTTCAAGAATTAGATCCCGTCATATTCTACAGACATTTAAAGAGTCCAGTGAAGTTGAGCTACAGCAAAAAGTTAAGCAGCTCGAAAAGGAAAACACTTAAAAAGACTTAAAAATGAAAACCAATGTCTTCGAAACCGTATGGTTGATGGTAAGTTTTTTTATTTATAGCAAATAATTCCTTACCTTGATAAATGTTATTCTTCAGTAATTTAGATTCCAGAGTAATGTATTATAGTTGATCATACTGAAGTAATCTAGAACCACAATACAGACTCTTAATGTGCACTGTCTAATAGTTTAATAATACTGATTATTAAATAAAGTTTTTCAACATAACTTCATAATCCTACATTAATGACTATATGCATTACATTAGACCTGGTAATTCTTGTATTTTATCTCTTCTATTTTTTTCGTAGCTAATGTTAATGACCCACAAAAAGGTCAGTTTGCCAATAACATAGAGCAAGTCTCTCAAGTATAATTGCAGGCATTGATGGTTTTGTTTTCACTTTGTATTAAATATATTACTAGAAATGATTATCATTTAATACTAAGGTTTTTTTCTCCAGAGATTCCAGACCTTTTGGACAATCTGAAAAAAATTGTAACAAAAGCCACATTTATCAGCAATGAAGACAAAAGTGTGTCACCATCAAGTGGTTCTGACAGCCCCACAGCAAATTGTTCTGAATCTGACAAAGAATCACCAAAACAGGTATAACACTCTTGGTCTACAATATTACAAAGACAAGGTAAAAATATATATATTGAAAACAAATATTGGTTGTAAACAATCTAATGATGCTACATTATCAGTTATATTCATAGTTATAGTTGATAATAAGAATGTAATTGAATTATGGGTGTCACAGATTCACTGACTTTATTATGTGTGTAAATTAATAAACTTAGAATTGAGACATACTGTGGTCTTTAATAACACATTTCTGTAACAAAATCACAGCCTTACTGATAATGTATTCCACTTAACATAATATAAGAATAGTTTGGGGATAAACTTGTTTTTTATTTACCATTGTCTTTTAGGTGGAAATATTCCCAGGCACTGGAGTTTACATTGACAAACTGTCCTGGATCCTTGCAGAGAGGTGCAGCACGAATACGTCATATGCAAGAACCCTGACGGTTGCTGTCTTTGACTTTCCAACATTATTAAAGAGCAATCTTCGTGGTGGTGGCAGCAAGAGAGATCCAACTTCGGAGAAAAAGACACCTCTGGATCGCTTAAAGGTGGAAGCCATATATGGTATGTAAATGCTGTTGTACAAAATTTCTAACTCTCCTTTTTAACTGTATAGAACACAAAGGGTTAGCATTTGAAATGTTCCTTTGGCCTTTGTTTTAGTTTCAGAGACTAGAGTTAATTTATTAATAAATAATAATACCTTACATGTAGCAGCTGGAAAGATCCCGAAGTGCTCTACAGACTCACTTCACCCACCACCCTCTGGGGTGCAGCCATTTTGTACCAGCAGATTACTACACAGCAGTAAAGGTGGAGTCATAACAAATTTGTTAGACCTGATTGAGGGAAGCCTGACTTAGAATTCAGCCACGTCACTCTTTCAACAACACCTTGTAAATCACCTTGGATTAATGCTTCAGACATATTAATACATAATAATAATGAATAGTGCCATGGGATCCTTGACAATATAAACTTTCATGTCTCATTTAAATTTGACTTTTGAGCAAATACTTCACATTTCAGTCCAGTTGTGCCACATCAATGTAATGCTTAAGCAAGGTATTAATGGAGAAAAGACTGCCTTTGCATAGCTGCTTCGCCAAGTACAGATTTTACTATGAACTAGTGTAAGACAAGTTTAAGAGCATACACCAAAACGTTTAAATACACCCACACACAAAAATGTTGATTTACTGTGGCAATATGTAACTAATGAACCCTTCTCAAAGATATGTGGTATGTTTATTAAAAGATTTTTATATATCTATGTGCAAGTCATTAAATCTATGTGATACATGTTTTTTAGGGGCTACCTTGAAAAAATTGCCCAGTACCCCAAAGAGTGTAATTGGTGGTGCAATTAACAGCAAGATAAATGAACTACGACACAGAATGAAACCAGAGTGAAGATTTGAAGAACCAGATCTGTATTTTTTGTTTTGTTTTCAACAGGGTTGGGGTCAATTCCAATTCAATTTTTAATTCCCTTTTCAATTCAATTCCAATAAAGAATATTCTGTGAATGCAAAAAGTAATTGCAATTTTGAATTGATTTGTAGGAGGAATTGGAATTGAAAAACAGGAATTGACCCCAACCATGGTTTTCAGTGAGTGTTGTACAAATTGATAGGTCAGGGTTTCTGTAAAAACTTAATAGAGGCCAGCAGGCGTGCACGATCTGGGAAAAACTGCTCCACTACAACAGACCTCTTTCCCTTCGTTTTCTCTAAAAACCTCCAGATATCCTTCACTGCAGCTCTGACTCACCGAGGACGAGGAGGCGAGAGAGGAATCCGTGAAGCCGCCCTCACTGTCACTCCGAGCCCGAGGCGTCCCCGGTGGCTGCCGCGATGCTCCAGCGTGTAGCCGGACCTTTCCCCACCAAGCCGCTCGCTACCCCAGCTTCACTACTGTGCCACCACTTCTTTTACTGCCACTATTTACCAACACCGTCCGTGCTCCCTCCCAGCACCTTCTTAGTGCGTTTTTTCCACCCGGCGCCTCGGCTTGTACCGCCGAGCCTGGCCCTGCCTCCTCCTCGGCTACACCCTGTGTGTCTGTCCGCCCGTCTGCTGGCTGCTGAGGTTGTTCCTCGTCACTAACCAGCGCCCCGTGCACCGCCTCAACACCATCTCCCCCCGGCGTCTCGGTCGTCACTATCCCCCGCTGCCTCGACCCCGTCCCCCAGCTGTGCGTCATCGCCTCCGGGCAGCTCTTCCCCCGTCACGGCATCAGTGGTACCATCGGTCCGACCGGCGACTGTCTCCTCCGCCGGGGCTCGATCTCTGTCTGCCCGCTGCATCTGTGGCTGCGGGCCGGTGTCTCTATTCCTCCCCGCGTCGCCCCGCTCCTCCTCCCGCTCCCTGTCCTGCTCGGGACAGTTCCTCACGACATGCCCCTCGCTCCCACACCTGAAACACTTCATGGACTCCGAAGTAGCGAACACGACGTAGTCGGTATTGTCGATCTTAAATTTAAAAATGACATTAAGATCCTCATTGATGTTATTGAGGATCATATACAGCTGCCTTCGGAAGGACACGACGTGTTTCAGTTGCGGGGCTTTGCAGCCCAGCGGGACCCTCTTAATGCCGGACATCAGCTGCCCGAGCCGGTGCGGATGAACGGAGGGACGTTAGACAGCGTTACCTTCCGGGCAGGAGCAGCGAGCGGCAACACCGGGGTGAAAGTGTCGTCTAACACTGTGCCATTAGCCACTAGCTGATTGAGCAGATCAGTGGTTTTTAAGAAGATAACAATGGCAGCAGACTTGATATTTTCACACCCTGCTACCTCCCCAACCGCTAACACACACTGCTCTAGGGGGCAGAACTGCACCGGAGCGATCTTGACTCCATGGCGTCGGGTCAGTTTTTCAAAAGACGCATTCAGGGGGTCCGACCCCCCGACCCGGGAAGAACTACCGGTACTCCCCCCTCCCCTCCCCTGTTCCCCCACAATAAGAAAAGCACTGAAAACAGAAGACAAAATAAACAAACTGAAAAAAGTAAAGCAACAAAAAAACGCAGCCAAAGGACAGAGCTCTCAGCAGCACTCCCGCTCACTGCAGACCCCTCCCACACACTCCCAGCTGAGAGAGAGAGAGAGTTAGTGTCTGTCTGTCTCTCTCTCTCTGTAGATGCATCATAGGGAACATATGTAACAATCTCTCTTTTTGTTTACCAAAAATGAGAATGAACGTATTTCAAGTGGGTGTTGCCTTGGTTGGAAACGTTTTAAGATTATTTATGAAGTGTAAAGTGGATTTGTCTCAGTTCTCCGTAGTTTTCAATGTATGTGCCATTCAGTAGCGTTCATGTTACAGATGTGCCCTATGCAGTGGTAGGGTCAATAAAATGTCAGTAAAACTTTATTTTAGCAATTATGGAGGGGAAGAACTGCAAATAGAGGGTCCCCACTAATTATCTAACTTACCAACAACGTTTCAAATTAGGTCTTGCGAAGCTGCCAAATAATGCTGTATAATTGTATGTGTCTTCATACACCGGCTGCTATAGTCTGATAGCTTTGATTATATATATATATTTTCTCGTGAACCACAAATGCTATTTGCTTGATTTTTACAGAGTATGTTATAAATACCATTCTTATGAAGCCTGACAAATTGTATGCTGTAATTATGAATATTTTCAAATCATTTGTTTGTTTTTCCTAACATGTTACAAATGTTCCCTATGTGAAAGATGCATTATATCTTAATAACGTCTAAACAATTAAAGATATACAGATTATTATTTTCGGTAAAGTTATAACACATTGCTATTAACTATGTGTGTCAGTAAAAGTTTAAAAAATCCTAACAATTTTTTATTGATCCTGCAAAATAAGTGTTTAGGGAACATTTGTAACATA
Source organism: Amia ocellicauda (assembly GCF_036373705.1). Classification (NCBI taxonomy): domain Eukaryota; kingdom Metazoa; phylum Chordata; class Actinopteri; order Amiiformes; family Amiidae; genus Amia; species Amia ocellicauda. The sequence goes on along the minus strand of NC_089859.1, from coordinate 41,207,614 downwards.
GTTAGGGTTAGCCACTGGGTAAGGGTTACATCTTCAGCAGTAAGTTTATTCATGTTAATTATTCTCATCAATGTTAAAGAACAATAAGTTATATCATGTGTGTCGATAAAATGCTGATATTCCATAACGTTTGCTTGTGTATTCTGCAAAACACATATTTAGGGAACATTTGTAACATTAGGGTTACGATTTGCCATAGACGCGGAATGAGTTTGATTGTGATGTTAAATGGGGTTTAAAGACGCAGTCGCCTCGGTGCTGATTACAATTGCTGTGTTTCTCCACTTCTACTCCATGCTTGGGAACGCCCACATCCAGTGACGTCAAAACCGGTGGAAAAGCGGGCCGGTTCAAAAAAGATCAGCTGGATCCCAGGCCGAGCAGCAGCTCCGGCTCCAGCACCGGCACCATGTCGCTGGAAAAGCGCTAAGTGAGCTCACAGTGAGCTCAGTGTAATGTCTGCTCTGGTGAGCTCACAGTGTGACCTAGTCGTGAGTTCACGTCTTCACTGGGTAGTCCTTGACAACTTAATTGACTCAATTCTTGGGCTTAATTGGTCAAAATGACCATTGGTTGAAGGTACTCAGGGACTGATGTGTAGAGAGACTTATTAAACCTGCAGGATTGTGGTTTTCCCAGAACAGAATTAACCAGTGTAGCGTTATGTTGGGTGTATTCTGATAAGAGCATTTTAGCTCTGAGCTGAAGCACTGATCTAAAGAAGACCTCTCCCCCCCAAATTTATCAGATTTCCTTAACTCATCAGCATGTGAACTGGTTTACATCAAAGTGACAGTCTTGGGAGGATGGCACCGAGAATAGGCCAAATAGTTTGGAATCCTGCTATGAGATAGGAGAAAGGGGCCTGTAGGTAATAAAAACTCTTTGAAGTGGACGAGAGCCGAAATCCCGACATAGAGCTACGAACCCGGGCCAACCGGCATTTCCAAAAGATGGCATGGATTGACATCAGTCATAAATCAAGCCCCCCTCCAATAGGACACTGGGGGCTGAAACCGAAATCCAATCTAAAAAAATCAAGAACCAATCACCTATTGATCTGACAGACTATAAAGAACAGCGCACGGTCTCTCTCTCTTACTCTCTCTCTCACCTGAACCAGAAACTCGCAACCTGTAGCTCTGTTGCCAGAACCGGAACCAGAAACCAACCAAGTCTTTGCCGGCAACGGAAGAATTAAACTGGGAGAAGGAGATTGAGCCGTACGAAGAATTCTTTTAAAGGACTTTATTAAATAAATAACTTTACAGACCCACCTGATCAGTGGAGTTTTACAGCTGGACAATTGACTAAGTCGACTGAATACGAAAGTGTCAGTCATTTAAATAGCTATTTGAGTCTTAAGAAACTTGACCCTTGGAACGAACAGGGCCCTGCTTTCCTCAAAGACTTTGTCTTCAAGTAACTACGGTGGAACCCTGCTTACAAAGAAGATTTTGTGCACAACCTTGGAGCCTTCAAACCAATGGAAAATCTGTTTGGAAAAGACTCTACATTCGCGAAACCCCAACTTCCAGGTGCATCGACTGAGTGGAAGTTCTTGCACAAAGCCGAACCGGACTGCCTTTGTTCCAAACCACACGGACCTCGTGCCGTGTGCTGTTATCTGAGCCCGAAGCCAGAGAGGCCTCTCTGCGACGAAGTTCACATAAGTTTAACAGTTTGGAGTTTGTGATTCATGACATTTAAGAAATCAATTAGAAATGTTAATCTGTGATTCATAACTCTAGAATGTGTAATATCATTTAGTTTTCTTAAATATAAATGTGTGTTGCATTCAACTGTTTTGTTGATAATTTTAGAAATAAAATCTGTCAACGCCGAGAAATATCTTCTCATTCCTGTTTAACTGTTTAGTCTGAAATTGACACAAGTGAATAGACATTAGATTATTGGTGGCCCTGCCTATCCTTAATCATTGAATAATAATCAGTTAAGGGAAATTGTGGTAACAAGTAATGATAGGATCTTTCTCTGTACCTAAACGTTAATGAGACTGATATATATATATATATAACGAGAAGTTACCTGACATAAATACTAACCTGCGTAGTTATTTAATGTCTGACTAACAATACTAATGAGAGACTCACCTTCGTCTTACTAACCGGTATTGTAGTCAATGTGTTTATAACCTTTTTTGTTTAAAGATTTGTGTGTTATCATATGCGATCCCATGGTCTTTGATTTGGTCACGGAAGTGATTTGTCTTTGATTTGTTGATCTAGAGTTGAATTTTAATTAGTTTTTCCCTTTTGTATAATTAGTGTAGTGCTACATTTATTCTTTGTTTTTGAATAAATTTGACAATTTATATCTGTCTGCGTCCAATTATTACAGAAATTGAGTTCTACAAGACTCCAGGATTCGTGATAAGGTAATACTATAAATTCACTTCTTTAATTGAAATTTATAAGTGTACCTTATACATAAGGTATCTATTAAATTAACTGAACAATATGAAGCTAGTAACTATGTTTAATTAGTGCTGGTTTTACAGTTATAAATTGCTCAAATATTGTAAGAAAGACAATTTGACCGCCTGTTCTAAAGTGAAAGTTATATTCACATTAATTATTGCACTAATTCAGTGATATTTATGTTTATTGGCCTAGAATAAGGCAATAATTATGGCTAAACTGCCAACAACACAGTACTAAAGAGAATTGGACTCCCTGTTGTAAAGATTTACACTAGGGGTGTCCCGAAGCACAATACCTTATTCGGAAAGGCACGGATAATGGCTTCAAAACCAATAACGAATAATTTTGCCGAATAATATGCGGCTAAGGCTGAGACAGTCACAGCTTGTGTTTGATGGATAACAGGTGAGCCAGGGGATCATATCACGAAACTTAAATGTCTGAAATCACTAGGCAATAATGTCCGTGTGAAATGAATGTGTGTAAACTTTAGGAATGAAATGAGCGCAAATCAAATAGCAGCTCTCTGCGCTTCTCTCTGAAATCAGAGCTTTAACGGGGTGCTTGAATATGATTTCACTTTTCTAACTTTAGTTAGTGTGTAATGTTGCTGTTTGAGCATAAACAACATCTGCAAAGTTACGAAGCTCAAAGTTCAAAGCAAAGGGAGATATTTGCTGTTAAAGAAATCGTTTTTTAAGGACTACAACAAACGGCTGGGTTAGTGACATCACTAACCCTAGAATTGACATAAACCCCGTCCCCTGAACACAATTCAGAGATTATCAAGACAGAATATGCTAATCAATGAGTAGAAGATAACTAAACATAGTCCAGTTAACATAATAGATGGTGAGGTACATTACTACACACAAATAATATGGTTTGCTAAGTTGTTAATATGAAAGAATGTTGATCCTTCAAATGTTTAATACATGTTAAATAATGGGTAATATGTCCTTACTAATCAGAATTACTAGTGTACTTATGCTTAACTAATGCATCATTCTGGACTATTCAAATAAAGTGTTACCACAGTTCTTAATGACATGCATATTTTGGACATAGTCAGGTGCAAAAACAAGAAGGTTACTTTGTTGTCGGTGTTTGCGCAGAGGTTGCGTATGTTTGCGCACAGATAGCGGATAATCGCTCGCACCTTGGAACCTATTTCCGGGAGCGCGTTGTTGAGCCACCAGGCTCTGTTTTGTGCGGATGGGCGGCCGGAGCGCGTTAAGGGTTTTCTGTTACAACGTTGTCGTTAATAACTAATGATCTTCGCATGCAAGTCAATCAATCAAAACTAACTTGAGCTGGACAATAACTTTATTCTAGAGCTGCTGTAAAGCCAAAACAATCTCTGTCACTTTCATTTCTTATCACTGGAAAGCTGCTTTCAAACAATTCATATTGTTAAAAGCGCTATATAAATGAAGGTGATTGACTTCCCTTGCATAGACTTTTTGTCACTGCTGGTTTTACTGTTCTAAATAACAGTAGGACTTAGCCTAGATTTAATACCAGATTTCTTTGTTTTTTAAGTTCAAATGTATTATTATGTGAATTGGTACTTAAGTAAATGGTGTGTGATTATATGCATGACATTCATTCGGTGACAGTGGAATACAAACAGTCTTACCGGTGTATTCTCAACATCAGTTTCATCTGAATCCGTATATCCGTGTATCATAACAGCTTCACATTATTTATTGGCCCCGACAGTGTAAAAACAAATTAAATGCATTAGATAGGTCTACTTACTGCTCACAAACTTGATAGAGGCAGCGTACACTGGCCAGCCATGTTTTGGCTTTTTCCCTTTCTGCCATCCCACAGCAGCTGAACAGTCAGTTTGCGGGTATCCATCGTCATCCATCTTGGTGTCATCATATTTACGTATGGCTTCGGTTTCCACCTCGCTATACATCCCAGCATCCTCCCCACTGACCCATTGGACCACTGCAAACTTTCTCATCACACCTTGGGCTTTAGAAGAGTTTGGCTTTTAGTGAATTTAGATCACGGCTGTTTCATCAGATCTCACATGGGAAGGTCACAGTTTTGTGTCTTGTGAGTCTGATTGTAGCGTCATGGGCATCATTTTTGCTTTGTAAGACCAGTTTGCCAGACACAGACATAATGCTAGGCCAGCTAAATGTCAGCTGCATGCAAGTTAGCTGCAGATCTGTGAAAGATTAGTACAATCGATAATGAGGGCTGTCGATTTAACGCGGTAATCTGATTCATTAACGTTAGTTGTGAGAAACTAACGCGATTCAAATATTTTAACTCAATTAACCCACCCGCCCCTGACCAACGTAGGTAGATTTGTGTAATGAAATAGATTCAAAACTGAATCGCTTGACAGTAAAAAAAGTAAATGTAGTCTAATGTTAACGGTATAATACCCATTCAACATAAACCAACAAATACATGAATCCAGTTCACGTTACCTAAATACACGAAGCAAGGGCAATATCAAAGTTGTTGCTGGCTCAGTTAGCTCCTAGCAAGGTAACCTTAACTCTTGCAACTGTTGTCTTATTGAACAAACCAACTACTTTGCTTATAAATTACTAAATGAACCAACCTGAATCAACACAAATCCCTGAGTAATAATTACAACAAGATACAATTATTCTTTCCTTCGGGGTGACGTTAGAAATCCATGTTTAATCGATCTGAAACCTCTGTTGAAACTTAAAGCAACGGCCCGTTTTACCGCTGTCTGGCTGCTTCAATGAGTCAGTGATCTGGATTTCTATTGGATCCCGCGCAGCAGTTCAAACATCAACCAATCGGCATATTGTATGGTCTTATGGCCCTAATTCACTTGCCTACATGTAGCGATGTGTTTTCTATTATGCAAAATGGCGAAACGAAAATTGTGTTGCTTTAACAGTTGCCAAGAAGAAAGAATGATTCCTCGTCGTACTCGGACCAGGTGGAAAACAAGGCAAAACTTGTTTTTCCAGCAAAGTTTTGGTCATATTGATAATTTATAGGCCCTAGAAATGTGTGTATTAAATATGATAAACTATAATATATTCATAAATAGGCATTATACTTATTGTTGAACATAATTGTACAAATAATGTTTAGTTTAAGTTATGTTAAGTTTTAAGGTTTTAAAAATGTGTTTAAAATGTTGTAAAATGCATTGACAAACATATCTGAAGGCGAGTAGATTTCCCACTACAGCTGGTCATGTTGTTTTTAAATGCTGCCCGTGAACTGAACAATGAACGAAGTCACCATATCTAAATATTCACAACAAACACCCTTTCGACATGAAACCAAGAAATGAGAGCAATGCTTTCACTGCTCGCCATAGCGTCTCAATGTTAGTGTCCCTCAGCAGGATATGTCGCCCATTTTAGGTTTACAGACATTCTATAAATTAGCAGCCTGGCATTAGTACTGTCAGTAAAATATTATGCATGGCTAATAATTTTATGTCATAATAATATATTCATCTGTAGCCTATGGAGATGGCTTCCATCTCAAGACACCAATATAAATCTAAGCACAACAGCAATGCTAAAATGTAATGTATTATTGTGTCTGTAAAAGTGAAAGGAGCATACAGGTAGATGGTGGGGTGGGTTGTGAACACTAGCTTTAATCTTGATGAACATCCTGGGAATTAATAACAGTCAAAACAGCTTGCCATATTGTTGAACAAGAATATCAACATTTAGAGTAAAACAGGTTTCTTTTGGTACACACTTTGCTTATGATCACTCAAATTTGGATTCTTTCCCATTTGTTACAGAATACCAACCAATCAAACCTGGTGTCTTCAGGTCCCTCAAATGACCATGTCACAGATGCCAGTTGGCTGAACATCCTCGCATTTTCCATGAAGCACAATGTAACAGAGGCTTTAATGGAGGACCTACTGAAGCTGTTAAGGTTATGTAGTGGGGATGCTGCAAGCATCCCAAGTAGCAAGTACATGCTAGAGAAGGAGTTTAAAGATTATGTAGACAAATCAGAATACCATCTGTGAGACAAAGTTTAGAGTTGGGTCAATTTTTTATTTGTATACCTTTGAGGAATCAACTTCAAGCTCTTTTGGAGAATGAGCCTATTCCAAATATTTACAATGACCAAAACAGATGGAATAACAGATTTTTCAGATGGGAAGTTGTACAAATATCTGAAATCAGTTAGTGATTCATTCTTTTCCCTGTCTTTCAATTGTGATGGAGTGCCAGTGTTCCAGTCATCTAAATACAGCATATGGCCCTTACTATGCTCTGTTAATGAATTACCCCCAGAGGAAAGAGATACAAATGTCATACTATGTGCCTTGTGGTTTGGGTCATCAAAACCACAAATGACTAGCTTCCTCAAACCTTTTGTGGAGGAATGCAAAAGTCTTGGACAAACAGGTCTTCAGTGGCAGGATCCAGTAGATCACTCAATCAAAACGACAAAGGTCTATGCATTATGTGCCATATGTGATGCTGTTGCACGACCTTTACTGCAAAATTTCAAGCAGTTTAATGGAGAGTATGGGTGTGGGCACTGTCTTCATCCAGGTGTTCCTTAGAGATCATGACACAACTGTGCAAATAGGTGAGATTGCCAAAAATAATGAACAGAGCATTTTGGGCATAAAAGGGCCATCTCCAATTGTGGACTTGCCAGATTTTGACCTGATCAATGGCATGGTCCCTGATTACATGCATTGTGTGTTGCTGGGGGTTTGCCGGCAAATAGCCACTTTATGGTTTGATTCCAAAAGCTATAGTAAACCATGGTATGTTGGTTTGAACACTGTAACAGTGGATGTAAATCTTTTAGCAATCAAGCCTCTAAGCATTTTTTCCAGAATCCCACGGTCTATTGTTGAGCTAAGGTTTTGGAAAGCTCACGAATGACAGAACTGGCTTTTATATTACAGTTTGCCAGTCCTGGAGGGGATACTTCCAAACAGGTATCTTTGCCACTGGGCTCTACTTGTGGAGGGTGTGAGCATTTTGCTAGGTTCAGACATTAGCCAAGAGGATATTGACCATGCTCATGAGGCTCTTGAGCTTTATGTTAAATCAGTTCAGTCTTTGTATGGCGAAGATCAGGTGACCTACAATATGCATTCACTTCTGCATTTGACTAAGAGTGTTGAGAATTTGGGTCCTCTCTGGGCCCAGTCTGCTTTCATGTTTGAGAGCTATAATGGCTACTTGCTCAAGCAAGTCAAAAGCAGTAATGCAGTGCCTCAGCAGCTTTGCAAAAGAGTAGCATGGTCTCGGGCATTGCCACGCATAGCTAAGGCCTGCTCATCCAATGATGTTTCACCTGAAATTAAATCATTCTACACAGAAATGACCTCTGGTAAACGTCATGTAAAGAATTATACTAGATATGACTTGCACTTGGAGTGCCAAAGATTAGGCCAGTGTCTGAAAATAATATGAATGCATTGCATGCATTGCTAGATGTACCTGGGACCTCTATTGGCAGGTACTACAACAGAATAGTTATCAACGGAGAGGTCATTCAAAGCCAAACATACACAAAGACAAAGAAAAGGAACAACTCGGTTGTGATATTGAAAGATGGCAGTATTTTCACGGTTTCACACTTTCTCTGTGTCAGTGATGACCAATATCACTTATATGCAGTTGGCAAATTTGGAAATTGTACAGTGCAGAAACTGGTTCGAGGATCTGCTGTCAAAATATCACTGACCTTTATGCGGACTGTTCATTTTCCTACAGGATTTGAAAGAGCAGTTGATCTAAGGTTGATTATACAGTATATGACCATGTTTGATTATAGGCATAGGGCTCCACTTAGGACAAGGCAAGAGCATGAGTTAAGTACAGCCTTATACTGCTAAACTGCACTGTGTTTTATACATGTCTTCATATGCTGGACATTCATATTAAATTTGCACTATTTTCCTATGTTTTTACTTCATCAAAAACTATATGCCTTTAGTTGTATGTAGGACATATATGATTAAAAATACATTAATATTATGCAATTTATATATGTGTTTTTTGCAGCATATATGTCCCTTACAATATTCGGTTTGAACATATAAGAATCACAGGTTTTTTTAGGAAAAGGAAAGGATCCAAGTGCAGGCTTTAGAGTTGAAGCAGATAATCCAATAAGGGCAAAACGAGAGAGCATAAACAGGGACAGTCCAGGTCAAACGATCAAGCGAACAGGCTAGTAGAGAGATCCGAAAGGGGTAAACGAGAGAAGGAAGCAAGAGGTCAAAAATACACGGGAAGGCAATCAAGAAACAAGGCTTAGAATTGATTCAGGAGAGAATGCAAGACTTCGCGATGAATCTAGGAAACAGAGGGGTACTGTGTACTGTGAAGGAGAGAGGGATTGAACGAGGTGAATGAAGGATTGACCAATGATAGGAGAGGAGGACAGAACAGGTGCACCTGGTAGGGAAGAATGTGGAAAGACTGGTTTGACTGGACAAAGGAAAAGAGAAGCACTAAACTAGTATTTGGGAGAGGGAGACCTCTGGTGGTGAACTAAGGTAGAAGCAGGGGAGACCGTGACAGTCTCCAAGGTTCTCATCGTAAATAACAAACAGAAATCAAACTACCTTCTGGCCTGACCTTCTAGCTTGACCTTATCTTTCTTAAGTATACAAGAGAGATTAACAGGTGTGAGAAAAGAATTTCTAACTTTCCTTCCACACATACATACATACATACATACATACATACATACATACGGAAAATAAATAATAGAATTTTGAATCACAATAAGATGTTATCAAGTACAGAAAAAGAAAATGTAATAAAATGTGATCTTAAATACATACAAATAAAGAAAATTGGTTTACTATTTCCAGATTCCTTTTTTGAAATACAATGACATGCATTACAAATGAGTATTTACATTATATTTACAGCCGGTGCTCGTGTGTCACTGTGTCCCTCAGGCTGTGGTAGGCGCTGACATATTGGGCAGCCAGGGTGGCTGTGTGTCCCTCCCCCAGGAGGACTGACCGTTTTTCTTTTTTCTAAATTTTGTCACAGGTTGGGTGGGCATCCATTATGTTGTTACAGAATGTGTCCCTTATTTTGGGCTAAAACTTTCCGTGGAGGGGAACGTGGATCAGTTTGTACCATTTTTGGGAAGATCTGCCTTGTTGGGGCGGAGCTGTGATCCAGGTGAACAGCAGATCGGGCATAGGTGGGCATGTGGGCAGAGGAGTAGGAAGGCCGGTCAAGCAAATAAGCTTGCTAAGGTACGCAGCAGCAGCAAGCAGCCCCCCCATCCAGCCAGCCAGCCAGTCTGGCTAGCAGTGACTGAGTGGTTGACAGACGGCAAGCAACGGAATGTACGTGCTCTGTGATGTCATAGCAGTCAGCTGAGAGAGGCTCGTGATGTCATGGCTGAGCTGGCTGGCTGGCTGGCTGGCGGGCTGGCTGGCTCTGTGTGTGTGTGTGTTTGTGTGTGTGTCTGTTTTTCTGTTTGTCAGTCTGTCTGTCTGTCTCTCTCTCTCTCTCTCTCCCTCTCAATTCATTTGTATTGTCAAAGCAATTGGACATACATACATTCATACATATATATATATATATATATATATATATATATATATATATATATATATATATATATATATATACATACATACATACATCCATACATGCTAGAAAGTCATTACTATGTTATCTTAAAGGCTAACTAAGCAGAACATATATCATTATAGAACAGAGTTCATAGGTCAACACATGGTTTTAGGGAACAGGCTCGTAGGTCATACCGTTTGACATTGTCTCCAAGGTTCTCATCGTAAATAACAAACAGAAATCAAACTATCTTCTGGGCTGACCTTCTAGTTTGACCGTATCTTTCTTAAGTATACAAGAGAGAAAAACAGGTGTAAGAAAATAATTTCTAATTTTCCTTCTACACATATATACATACATACATACATATGTAGCGTTATGTTGGGTGTATTTGGATAAGAGCATTTGGGCTCTGAGCTGAAGCACGGATCTAAAGAAGACCTCTCCCCCCCCCAAAGTTATCAGATTTCCTTAGCTCATCAGCTTGGAACTGGCTTGCATCAAAGTGACAGTTTTGGGGAGGATGGCACCGAGAAGAGGCCAAATAGTTTGGAATTCTGCTATGAGATGTCTGGAGAAAGGGGCCTGTAGGTGATAAAAACTCTTTGAAGTGGATGAGAGCCGAAATCCCGACATAGAGCTACGAACCCGGGCCAACCGGCATTTCCAAAAGATGGCATGGATTGACATCAGTCATAAATCAAGCCCCCCTCCAATAGGACACTGGGGGCTGAAACCGAAATCCAATCTCAAGAACTCAGGGACCAATCACCTACTAATCTGACAGACTTTAAGGAACAGCGGACAGTCTTTCTCTCTCTCTTTCTCTCACCTGAACCAGAAACTCGCTGCCACAGCTCAACCTGTAGCTCTGTTGCCAGAACCGGAATCAGAAACCAACCAAGTCTTTGCCGGCAACAGAAGAGTTAAACTGGGAGAAGGAGATTGAGCCGTACGAAGAATTCTTTTAAAGGACTTTATTAAATAAATAACTTTACAGACCCACCTGATCAGTGGAGTTTTACAGCTGGACAATTGACTAAGTCGACTGAATACGAAAGTGTCAGTCACTTAAATAGCTATTTGAGTCTTAAGAAACTTGACCCTTGGAACAAACAGGGCCCTGCTTTCCTCAAAGACTTTGTCTTCAAATAAGTACGGTGAGAGACCCTGCTTGCCAAGAAGATTTTGTGCACAACCTTGGAGCCTTCAAACCAGTGGAAAATCTGTTTGGAAAAGACTCTACATTCCCGAAACCCCAACTTCCAGGTGCATCGACTGAGTGGAAGTTCTTGGACAAAGCCGAACCAGACTGCCTTTGTACCAAACCACACAGACCTCGTGCCGTGTGCTGTTATCTGAGCCCGAAGCCAGAGAGGCCTCTCTGCGACGAAGTTCACATAAGTTTAACAGTTTGGAGTTTGTGATTCATGACATTTGAGAAATCAATTAGAAATGTTAATCTGTGATTCATAACTCTAGAATGTGTAATATCATTTAGTTTTCTTAAATATAAATGTGTGTTGCATTAAACTGTTTTGTTGATAATTTTAGAAATAAAATCTGTCAACGCCGAGAAATATCTTCTCATTCCTGTTTAACTGTTTAGTCTGAAATTGACACAAGTTAATAGACATTAGATTATTGGTGGCCCTGCCTATCCTTAATCATTGAATAATAATCAGTTAAGGGAAATTGTGGTAACAAATAGGATCTTTCTCGGCACCTAAACGTAAATGAGACTGATATATATATAACGAGAAGTTACCTGACATAAATACTAACCTGCGTAGTTATTTAATGTCTGACTAATAATACTAACGAGAGACTCACCTTCGTCTTACTAACCGGTATTGTAGTCAATGTGTTTATAACCTTTTTTGTTTAACGATTTGTTAAACGGAATGTACGTGCTCTGTGCTGTCATAGCAGTAAGCTGAGAGAGGCTCGTCATGTCATCACTGAGCTGGCTGGCTGGCTGGCTGGCTCTCTGTGTGTGTGTGTGTGTGTGTGTGTGTGTATGTGTGTCTCTCTGTCTGTCTGTCTGTCTGTCTGTCTGTCTCTCTCTCTCTCTCTCTCCCTCTCAATTCAATTCATTTGTATTGTCAAAGCAATTGGACATGCATACATACATACATACATATATATGGAAAATAAACAATATGTGTACATCTCTTTCGGCATTAGTGGTGCCCTCACAGATGTGCAAGTTACATGACAGACAGACAGACAGACACACACACACTTTCACACACAGACAGACAGACACAAACACACACAAACATACACAGACACACATACTTTGACAGACAGACAGACAGACAGACAGACACACGCATATTATGGGTCTTTGTTGGGTAGTGAAATGGGTAGCATCAGTCGCAGTGTGGGTAATGTCAGGGAGCCAATCATAGTCCCCGTTATTTGCATATCGTGGCACAAAGCATTCTGGGAAAAGCAACTAAACACGTTTAGTCATGTATTTGTCCATAGTTTAGACATGAGATGAAAGAGACAGTATGACGTATTGAGCACCTAGGATTCCTCATGTGTATGTGAGGGGCAGAGGAACCGGATCCCAAGTGTGCGTCCCAGGTGCTTTAGGTTTCAAAGCATGCAGGGGAATAGGCACCCCACCCTGACACCTATAGAAGACTGGATAGGGAGATATAAATAGCAATGGGGAGACTCTTGTACTTGGTGTGGCTCTATCCATATAGTGGGGCCAGCAGCCACTTAGCAGGTGCAGCAATAGAAGCTCAGCCTGGGGAGACTGGATTTAGCATTTCCTCTCCATTTTGATAACTATCCATAATCATTTCTGCAAAATACTTCTATGATACCTATGTATGTTTTTTACTTGTACTATATTATACTATCAAGTATCAGTGTACACATACAATGTGACCTGTTACATTAATACAGAGGCCACGGAAGGCCAGATCACTAATAGCCACTGTCCCCTGATATTACACTTTTTTACAATCACTTTGGCACTCATTTCAGAACCTTGATGTCATTTTTCAAAACTCTAGACACTAAACTCACACCCGATGATCAAAATGCACATTTTTCAAAACTCTAACACTTTTTTACAATTGCTTGGATACAATACACATCAACCTCAGATCATTTGTTCATTGAACTAAAATGACACAACTTAACATCAAAGTATTACCATTTCAAAATGCAATTCACACATTACATCTGAGATCACTGTCTATTCATTTCATTACAAAGATCTAACTATCAATTGATACAGCTGCTCAAAATGATAAGTGACTGTTGCATTACTCTTAATGCATAGTTTTATGGAAACTGACAAACAGTATTCCATGTTTCGATCATGAAAGTTTCAGGATAATGAGATCCATTGACACCAATAACCGAGGAGCATGGTTTCTTAGGGTTACCATAGACTTGACTGTGTCTTCTTGTTTGTGAAGGAACAGGACTGTGTTTTCCTTTCTGGGTTCCCGCAGGCTTAAGTGTGTTTGTAAACTGCAGCGTAGGTTTGACCTACTATTAGAAAAAAAAAAAAAAGGAGCGCTAATTAATTGTTCAATATCTGATACGCCGGTGATAATATAAAATAACGTGTTTATAGTTTATAGAAGTTTATAGTGTTTATGGTAAATGAAGAAAAGTCATTAAGTTATATACAAGTTCTATAAATGCAAACATTGAAAAGCATGTTTGTTGTTATTCCTATATAGGATTTAGTATTATTTGTGTTTTCTTGTTTTTTGCTATGTTTTCTCCCCTGTCGTTTATTGTTATTTTGCGGGCTTGCACGCCTTGGTTGTTGTGTACAAAACGATACATAGAAAATGGGAAAACGTGTTACTGTGTGGGAACAGCTCTAGTAAGATGGGCGACCCGCCACTTAAAGGTACACATGTAAGGTACATGTATGATAACTATGGAGTGAAGCGGTGCGTTTGACTGGACAATAGGTGACAGAAAATTAAGGTTTCCAGAAGATGGGACTTTTGATTCAGATAGACTTGAGCACCTAAAAACGGTTTTGCAAAATAGGAATACAAAGCATTAAGAAATGAGAAACCAAAGCTAGCTATCTTAAAACATTTGTTAGAGAAAAGAAAGAAAAGACAACAGGCATAATTCAATCTGAATGCCCCGAAGACAAATTAAAAATATATATATATGTTTTTCAGTATAAATGACAGTCCTCAAGATACTGAAGGAAAATTACTAGATAAGTAATAAATAAGGGTAGTTTGAGACACTGCAGGTCAATAAAACATGCCAACCAAAACCATGGTATCTGAATTTACTATGGATATAAATTAATATGTGTCTCTTTGTATGTTTGTACGTTTTCAGTTTGCGCAAGGTAAATGTCCATATTTTGACTTTTTCATGTACTGTATAGTCCAGAATATGACTAAGAGAGTCATAAGTCACAAATAGTTACAGAATGATAGCTAAAAAACGCCAGTTAAATATGTTGTAATAACAGACCTACAAGAAAGTCAGCATTTAACTGTACACAGAATGCTATTGCAAACAGAAATAATAATACAAAATTAAGTTATTTAAATAGGTCTTACGAATACAGAAGTTAAAAGTAACATGTTAGAAATGGAATTAGAGCCAAATTTAGAAATAGGAATCCGAGGCAACCACAAACATTCGGTGAAGGTTTCTTACATATTGATAAATAGATAACCAGATACTCCAGGAAATTAACGATGTGCTCATTTGGAAGCTATGAGTTCCACAATGAAGAGTTTTTAAATCCCTAGAAATAGATCCCTAAATACAATGTGTAGGTAAGAAATTAACTATTGATCAGTTCAATCTGGATTCGGGAACAGTTCTTCTGAACCTGTACTGGTGTAGATTGGACTTCAATAGGAGGAAGTGACACAATAAAGACATGAGCCGCGCAGGAGGACAGTCTTAGTGCCCACGCAGGTTCTTAGTTGGGGAAATCATTGACTGGACACATTTTTTGAAAATGTGCTTTCCTGAAGTACCTGGACATCATTATTGAGATCAATGAAAAGGCTTATTTTCCAAAGATTAAATACATTCATTAACTACAATAGGAGCCGTATGTGCTCCTCTGCTCCCCCTGTTCGCCTGAGCAGACAAGCAGCCTGAGATGAGAGAGAGAGAGAGAGAGAGAGAGAGAGAGAGAGAGAAGTCAGAGACAAGGCAGAGACTGTAAGTACGTGTAAGGGTTCATAACTTATTACAAACAGAGCAAGAGTGTAATGAATGGTAATTTACACTGCTTGTATTAATAATGATAATAATATTGATGTTGATACAGACGAATACATCACATACTAGATGACAACCGCATAAAACTAATAATAATGAAAATAGGAATAATAGGAGTATGGAAATAATTTCAAATTATGGTTTATTGGTAAAAAATGAATTGAGAAACAAAGATTAATAACTGCCATCATTTACCCAACTACTATTAACTATGGTGTTGAAGGAGCTGCTGTAATAGTTATTGTAATGTTCTCAGGTATTTAAGTTAGATAAAAGGACAAAGATAAGCACATTGTTTTGAAACTTTGACAACTCCACACAAAAAGAGTATCTACACTAGGAAGTAAAGCTGATTCAATAAACACAGGAGATATGATGCTGCTGACGACAGCTGAGTGCTGTACTGAAATAATTTGATAAATGAGATAAATTGGAATCAAGATTATTATTATTTTGAATTGTCCCTTTACTAGAAACCTTATAGATTGTGCGAATGTCAACTAATGTGATAGAGATGCCTTTTATAAGGACGATCTCTGATGTTGTGTGAACCACACATTGTGTCTTCAGACTGATTTATTCCACATGGCAGATATGCATATTATGAATCGTGTCCTGAAGGAACCGATGTCTGACCCATATGGAGAAGATGCTGGTGTTCTTGTTGAGACACAGTAGGCCGAGGGCGCGGCTTTAAAGACAGCCTCACAGCAACTTGAACAGACCAATGCTGAGGTCCACTACGCTGAAGTGATGCTTGACTCAGTGGAGAAATAAGTTAAAATACTATAATTAAAGGTTTTCCATATTATAGGAATCTACAATATATTGTGAAACTGCTCAGATGACGTCCGCAGTAGCACATATTCTTCTATTGATAGTTTAATTTATAATGTACTATTAGTGGAGATGTCACATTATTCAAATGAATAGAATGACAGCCATGAAGTCAGAATCAGTCCATTGCCCTTCACTTAAGATTTGTACAATGTATAATGTTTATAAATCAAAACGCAACAAATATATGTACAATACAGTTTACAAACTGAATTTGTAAAAAAGAATGTTTTGCTGACTTTTGTATTCTCTTTGAAGCAACAAAATGTATGTGTTATGTATGTCGTAACTAGGGTTTGACTTTTATGACCTGGGGCTGGATGAAATTTAATTTGAGATGCACTGTAAAAGCTCCAGGAAATTGCAACTGGCCACTGCACCTTCCATAAGAGAGCTCAAACATTTGCTAATGCATTGGTTGCCTCACAGGCACTCTTTCCCTGGTTTGCCCATGTGGCGCATGGTGTTGGCCACACGGGCAAAGGGGGGATGTGTGCATCAGTCTTTTAAATTGGTTTGCCCCAGGTTTTATAGTAACAGCTTAGCAATATTGTAGAACTTGCCACATTTGTCAAGCTCATAATCCTGCAATATGCAAATAGATTGTGTTCAAAAGCTTAAATGTTGTGGATATGAATATATACTTGTAATAATATATAGGTGTTCTAAATGGGTTGAAGCCTATCCCGTAGGAAGGCTGAAGTAGTAAAAGTAGCAAAAATACAGTTAAGGGATGTTATATGTAGATTTCGCATTCCAGGGAAATTTCCAGTGATAGGAACACTCACTTCACTGGGACAATAGTGCAGGAACTATGCAAAGCCCTGCGAGGTAAACAACATTTTCACTGCCCCATCAGGCTCAGTCAGCTGGAGCAGTGGAGAAACAAAATGGGATATTAAAGAATAAGCTGTCTAATATATGCAAACAAACAGGACTCAAACGTCCAGATCCCCTTCCTATAGTCCTAATGACAATGAAATCGTCAGCAAATTGAGAAAAACAGGTCTTTCTCTGTGTGAGATTATTATGGGATGACTTATGAGACTCTCCATCACTCCTCCATTGTCTGTAAGGGAAATGGACATCCACTTGATGGATGATGCTATGTTGTCTTTTTGTATGGGACTAACACGTGCGAGCCTCTCTCAGCTTACTGCTATGACATCACAGAGCACGTACATTCCGTTTAACAAATCGTTAAACAAAAAAGGTTATAAACACATTGACTACAATACCGGTTAGTAAGACGAAGGTGAGTCTCTCGTTAGTATTATTAGTCAGACATTAAATAACTACGCAGGTTAGTATTTATGTCAGGTAACTTCTCGTTATATATATATCAGTCTCATTTACGTTTAGGTGCTGAGAAAGATCCTATTTGTTACCACAATTTCCCTTAACTGATTATTATTCAATGATTAAGGATAGGCAGGGCCACCAATAATCTAATGTCTATTAACTTGTGTCAATTTCAGACTAAACAGTTAAACAGGAATGAGAAGATATTTCTCGGCGTTGACAGATTTTATTTCTAAAATTATCAACAAAACAGTTTAATGCAACTCACATTTATATTTAAGAAAACTAAATGATATTACACATTCTAGAGTTATGAATCACAGATTAACATTTCTAATTGATTTCTCAAATGTCATGAATCACAAACTCCAAACTGTTAAACTTATGTGAACTTCGTCGCAGAGAGGCCTGTCTGGCTTCGGGCTCAGATAACAGCACACGGCACGAGGTCCGTGTGGTTTGGAACAAAGGCAGTCCGGTTCGGCTTTGTCCAAGAACTTCCACTCAGTCGATGCACCTGGAAGTTGGGGTTTCGCGAATGTAGAGTCTTTTCCAAACAGATTTTCCATTGGTTTGAAGGCTCCAAGGTTGTGCACAAAATCTTCTATGTAAGCATGGTTCCACCGTAGTTACTTGAAGACGAAGTCTTTGAGGAAAGCAGGGCCCTGTTTGTTCCAAGGGTCAAGTTTCTTAAGACTCAAATAGCTATTTAAGTGACTGACACTTTCGTATTCAGTCGACTTAGTCAATTGTCCAGCTGTAAAACTCCACTGATCAGGTGGGTCTGTGAAGTTATTTATTTAATAAAGTCCTTTAAAAGAATTCTTCGTACGGCTCAATCTCCTTCTCCAAGTTTAACTCTTCTGTTGCCGGCAAAGACTTGGTTGGTTTCTGATTCCGGTTCTGGCAACAGAGCTACAGGTTGAGCTGTGGCAGCGAGTTTCTGGTTCAGGTGAGAGAGAGAGAGAGAGAAAGACTGTCCGCTGTTCCTTATAGTCTGTCAGATCAGTAGGTGATTGGTCCCTGAGTTCTTGAGATTGGATTTCCGTTTCAGCCCCCAGTGTCCTATTGGAGGGAGGCTTTATTTATGACTGATGTCAATCCATGCCATCTTTTGGAAATGACGGTTGGCCTGGGTTCGTAGCTCTATGTCGGGATTTCGGCTCTCATCCACTTCAAAGAGTTTTTATCACCTACAGGCCCCTTTCTCCAGACATCTCATAGCAGAATTCCAAACTATTTGGCCTCTTCTCGGTGCCATCCTCCCCAAAACTGTCACTTTGATGCAAACCAGTTCCAAGCTGATGAGCTAAGGAAATCTGATAACTTTGGGGGGGGAGAGGTCTTCTTTAGATCAGTGCTTCAGCTCAGAGCCCAAATGCTCTTATCCAAATACACCCAACATAACGCTACATGTGTATGTATGTATGTATATATGTGTAGAAGGAAAATTAGAAATTATTTTCTTACACCTGCTTTTCTCTCTTGTATACTTAAGAAAGATACGGTCAAGCTAGAAGGTCAGCCCAGAAGATAGTTTGATTTCTGTTTGTTATTTACGATGAGAACCTTGGAGACATTGTCAAACGGTATGACCTACGTGCCTGTTCCCTAAAACCATGTGTTGACCTATGAACTCTGTTCTATAATGATATATGTTCTGCTTAGTTAGCCTTTAAGATAACATAGTAATGACTTTCTAGCATGTATGGATGTATGTATGTATGTATATATATATATATATATATATGTATGTATGTATGTCCAATTGCTTTGACAATACAAATGAATTGAATTGAGAGGAAGAGAGAGAGAGAGAGAGAGAGAGAAAGAGAGAGAGAGAGACAGACAGACAGACAGACAGCTCAGCGATGACATCACGAGCCTCTCTCAGCTGACTGCTATGACATCACAGAGCACGTACATTCCGTTGCTTGTCGTCTGTCAACCACTCAGTCACTGCTAGCCAGACTGTCCCTAAGACAAAGTGTACAATACTTCAATTATATCTCCTCCAGACAGATAAAGAGTATTAAGAGCTACGATGAAGTTACCCAGGAGACGTAAAAAGCTTGCATCACCTGGTATTTCCTGGAGGTCACCCATCCAAGTACTGACCAGGTCCTGCCCCGTTTAGTTTCCGAGATCTGACGAGATTGGGGGCGTTTAGGACGGTGTAGCCGCAAGCCGAGAGGCCTGGCTGCATGATGTCTCTTAAAGGCTGACGGGTGTTGACGGAACTTCCAGCAAATAAAAAAAGAAAAATGGAGGGAAAAATATCAGTTCAGCAAAGGGTGTTGAAAGTAGCCGGGAACGTGTACAATTCTTCAATTATATCTCCTCCAGACAGAAAGAGAGTATTAAGATCTACGATGATGTTACCCAGGAGACGTATAAAGCTTGCAGCACCTGGTATTTCCAGGAGGTCACCCATCCAAGTACTGACCAGGCCCTGCCCTGTTTAGCTTCCGAGATCTGATGAGATCGGTCACGTTCAGGACGGCGTGGCCGCAAGCCGAGAAGCCTGGCAGCATGATGTCTCTTAAAGGCGGGCGGGTTTTGACGGACCTTCCAGCAAAAAAAAAAAGAAAAAAGAAAACTGGAGGGAAAAATATCAGTGCAGCAAAGGGTGTTGAAAGTTGCCGGGTACGTGTACATTTCTTCAATTGTATCTTCTCCTGACAGAAAGAGAGTATTAAGAGCTACGATGAAGTTACCCAGGAGACGTAAAAAGCTTGCAGTACCTAGTTTTTCCAGGAGGTCACCAATCCAAATACTGACCAGGTCCTGCCACGTTTTGCTTCCTAGATCTGACAAGATCGGGCGCGTTCAGGACGGTGTGGCCGCAAGCCAAAAAGCCTGGCTGCATGATGTCTCTTAAAGGCTGGCGGGTATTGACGGAACTTCCAGCAAAAAAAAGAAAAATGGAGGGAAAAATATCAGTGCAGCAAAGGGTGTTGAAAGTAGCCGGGTACGTGTACAATTCTTCAATTATATCTCCTCCAGACTGAAAGAGAGTATTAAGAGCTACGATGAAGTTACACAGGATACGTAAAAAGCTTGCAGCACCTGGTATTTCCAGGAGGTCACCCATCCAAGTACTGACCAGGACCTGCCCCGTTCAGCTTACGCGATCTGACGAGATCGAGCGCGTTCAGGACGGTGTGGACACAAGCCAAAAAGCCTGGCTGCATGATGTCTCTTAAAGGCTGGCGGGTATTGACGGAACTTCCAGCAAAAAAAAGAAAAACGGAGGGAAAAATATCAGTGCAGCAAAGGGTGTTGAAAGTAGCCGGGTACGTGTACAATTCTTCAATTATATCTCCTCCAGACTGAAAGAGAGTATTAAGAGCTACGCTGAAGTTACCCAGGAGACGTAAAAAGCTTGCAGCACCTGGTATTTCCAGGAGGTCACCCATCCAATTACTGACCAGGCCCTGCCCAGTTTTTCTTCCGAGATCTGACGAGATCTTTCGTATTCAGGACGGTGTGGCCTCAAGCCAAGAGGCCTGGCTGCATGATGTCTCTTAAAGGCTGGCGGGTATTGACGGAACTTCCAGCAAAAAAAAATAATAAAAAAAATAGAAAAATGGAGGGAAAAATATCAGTGCAGGAAAGGGTGTTGAAAGTTGCCGGGTACGTGTACAATTCTTCAATTATATCTCCTCCAGACAGAAAGAGAGTATTAAGAGCTACGATGAAGTTCCCCAGGAGACGTAAAAAGCTTGCAGCACCTGGTATTTCCAGGAGGTCTCCCATCCAAGTACAGACCATGCCCTGCCCCGTTTAGGTTCCGAGATCTGACGAAATCGGGCACGTTCAGGACGGTGTGGCCGCAAACAAAGAGGCCTGGCTGCATGATGTCTCTTAAAGGCTGGCGGGTATTGATGGAACTTCCAGCAAAAAAAAAAAGAAATAAGAAAAATGGAGGGAAAAATATCACTGCAGCAAAGAGTGGTGAAAGTAGCCGGGTACGTGTACAATTCTTCAATTATATCTCCTCCAGACAGAAAGAGAGTATAAAGAGCTACGATGAAGTTTCCCAGGAGACGTAAAAATCTTGCAGCACCTGGTATTTCCAGGAGGTCACCCATCGAAGTACTGACCAGGCCCTGCCCCGTTTAGCTTCCGAGATCTGACGAGATCGGGCGCGTTCATGACGGTGTGGCCGAAAGCCAAGAGGCCTGGCTGCATGATGTCTCTAAAAGGCTGGCGGGTATTGACGGAACATCCAAGAAAAAAAAATTAAAAAAAAATAGAAAAATGGAGGGAAAAATATCAGTGCAGGAAAGGGTGTTGAAAGTAGCCGGGTACGTGTACAATTCTTCAATTATATCTCCTGGAGACAGAAAGAGAGTATTAAGAGCTACGATGAAGTTACCCAGGAGACGTAAAAGGCTTGCAGCACCTGGTATTTCTAGGAGGTCTCCCATCCAAGTACTGACCAGGCCCTGCCCCGTTTAGCTTCCGAGATCTGACGAGATCGGGCGCATTCAGGACGGTGTGGCCGCAAGCCAAGAGGCCTGGCTGCATGATGTCTCTTAAAGGTTGGCGGGTATTGACGGAACTTCCAGCAAAAAAAAAAAAAAAAAAGAAAAATGGATGGAAAAATATCAGTGCAGCAAAGGGTGTTGACAGTAGCTGGATACGTGTACAATACTTCAATTATATCTCCTGCAGACTGAAAGAGAGTATTAAGAGCTACGATAAAGTTACCCAGGAGACGTAAAAGCTTGCAGCACCTGGTATTTCCAGGAGGTCTCACATTCAAGTACTGACCAGGTCCTGCCCCGTTTAGCTTCCGAGATCTGACGAGATCGGGCGCGTTCAGGACAATGTGGCCACAAGCCAAGGGGCCTGGCTGCATGATGTCTCTTAAAGGCTGGCGGGTATTGACGGAACTGCCAGCAAAAAAAAAAAAGAAAAATAGAGGGAAAAATACCAGTGCAGCAAAGGGTGTTGAAAGTAGCCGGGTACGTGTACAATTCTTCAATTATATATTCTCCAGACAGAAAGAGATTATTAAGAGCTACGATGAAGTTCCCCAGGAGACGTAAAAAGCTGGCAGCACCTGGCATTTCCAGGAGGTCACCCATCCAAGTACTGACCAGGCCCTGCCCCGTTTAAATTCCGAGATCTGACGAGATCGGGCGCGTTCAGGACGGTGTGGCCGCAAGCCGAGAGGCCTGGCTGCATGATGTCTCTTAATGGCTGGCGGGTATTGACAGAACTTCCAGCAAAAAAAAAAAAAAAAAAAAAAAGAAAAAGAAAAATGGAGGGAAAAATATCAGTGCAGTAATGGGTTTTGAAAGTAGCCGGGTACGTGTACAATTCTTCAATTATATCTCCTCCGGACAGAAAGAGAGTATTAAGAGCTACGATGAAGTTACCCAGGAGACGTAAAAAGCTTGCAGCACAAGGTATTTCCAGGAGTTTTCACATTCAAGTACTGACCAGGCCCTGGCCCGTTTAGCTTCCGAGATCTGATGAGATCGGGCGCGTTCAGGACAATGTGTCCGCAAGCCAAGAGGCCTGGCTGCATGATGTCTTTTAAAGGCTGGACGGTATTGACGGAACTTCCAGCAAAAAAAAAAGAAAAAAGAAAAATGGAGGGAAAAATATCAGTGCAGCAAAGGGTGTTGAAAGTCGCCGGGTACGTGTACAATTCTTCAATTATATCTCTTCCAGACAGAAAGAGAGTATTAAGAGCTACGATGAAGTTACTCAGGAGACGTAAGATGCTTGCAGCACCTTTTATTTCCAGCAGGTCTCCCATGCAAGTACTGAACAGGCCCTGCCCCGTTCAGCTTCCGAGGTCTGACGAGATTGGGGGTGTTCAGGGCGGTGTGGCCGCAAGCCGAGAGGCCTGGCTGCATGATGTGTCTTAATGGTTGGCGGGTATTGACGGAACTTCCAGCAAAAAAAAAAAAAAAAAAAAAATGGAGGGAAAAATATCAGTGCAGCAATGGGTGTTGAAAGTAGCCGGGTACGTGTACAATACTTCAATTATATCTCCTCCATACAGAAAGAGAGTATTAAGAGCTACGATAAACTTACCCAGCAGACGTAAAAAGCTTGCAGCACCTGGTATTTCCAGGAGGTCTCCCATCCAAGTACTGACCAGGCCCTGCCCCACTCAGTTTCCGAGATCTTACGAGATCGGACGCGTTCAGGACGGTGTGGCCGCAAGCCGAGATGCCTGGCTGCATGATGTCTCTTAAAGGCTGGCGGGTATTGACGGAACTGCCAGCAAAAAAAAAAAAGAAAAATAGAGGGAAAAATACCAGTGCAGCAAAGGCTGATGAAAGTAGCCGGGTACGTGTACAATTCTTCAATTATATCTCCTCCAGACAGAAAGAGAGAATTAAGAGCTACGATGAAGTTACCCAGGAGACGTAAAAAGTTTGCAGCACCTCGTATTTCCAGAAGGTCACCCATAAAAGTACTGACCAGGCCCTGCCCCGTTTAATTTTCCGAGATCTGACGAGATCGGGCGCGTTCAGGACGGTGTGGCCGCAAGCCGAGAGGCCTGGCTGCATGATGTCTCTTAATGGCTGGCGGGTATTGACGGAACTTCCAGCAAAAAAAAAAAAAAAAAAAAGAAAAAGAAAAATGGAGGGAAAAATATCAGTGCAGTAATGGGTTTTGAAAGTAGCCGGGTACGTGTACAATTCTTCAATTATATCTCCTCCAGACAGAAAGAGAGTATTAAGAGCTACGATGAAGTTACCCAGGAGACAAAAAAGCTTGCAGCACCAGGTATTTCCAGGAGGTCACCCATCCAAGTACTGACCAGGCCCTGCCCCTTTTACCTTCCGAGATCTGACGAGATCGGGCGCGTTCAGGACGGTGTGGCCGCAAGCCAAGAGGCCTGGCTGCATGATGTCTCTTAAAGGCTGGCGGGTATTGACGGAACTTCCAGCAAAAAAAAAACAAAAAAAAAAGGAAAATGGAGGGAAAAATATCAGTGCAGGAAAGGGTGTTGAAAGTAGCCGGGTACGTGTACAATACTTCAATTATATCTCCTCCAGACTGAAAGAGAGTATTAAGAGCTACGATGAAGTTACCCAGGAGACGTAAAAAGCTTGCAGCACCTGGTATTTCCAGGAGGTCACCCAACGAAGTACTGACCAGACCCTCCCCCGTTTAGCTTCCGAGATATGATGAGATCAGGCACGTTCAGGACGGTGTGGCCGCAAGCCAAGAGACCTGGCTGCATTATGTCTCTTAAAGGCTGGCAAGTATTGACGGAACTTCCAGCAAAAAAAAAAAGAAAAAAGAAAAATGGAGGGAAAAATATCAGTGCAGCAAAGGGTTTTGAAAGTAGCCGGGTACGTGTACAATTTTTCAATAATATCTCCTACAGACTGAAAGAGAGTATTAAGAGCTATGATGAAGTTACCCAGGAGACGTAAAAAGCTTGCAGCACCAGGTATTTCCAGGAGGTCACCCATCTAAGTACTGACCAGGCCCTGCCCCGTTAGCTTCCAAGATCTGATGAGATCGGGCGCGTTCAGGACGGTGTGGCCGCAAGCCAAGAGGCCTGGCTGCATGATGTCTCTTAAAGGCTGGCGGGTATTGACGGAACTTCCAGCAAAAAAAAAAAAGAAAAATAGAGGGAAAAATACCAGTGCAGCAAAGGGTGTTGAAAGTAGCCGGGTACGTGTACAATTCTTCAATTATATATTCTCCAGACAGAAAGAGAGTATTAAGAGCTACGATGAAGTTCCCCAGGAGACGTAAAAAGCTGGCAGCACCTGGTATTTCCAGAAGATCTCCCATCCAAGTACTGACCAGGTCATGCCCCGTTTAGTTTCCGAGATCTTCCGAGATCGGGCGCGTTCAGGACTGTGTGTCCGCAAGCCGAGAGGCCTGGTCGCATGATGTCTCTTAAAGGCTGGCGGATATTGACGGAACTTCCAGAAATAATAATAAAGAAAAAGAAAAATGGAGGGAAAAATATCAGTGCAGCAATGGGTGTTGAAAGTAGCCGGGTACGTGTACAATACTTCAATTATATCTCCTCCAGACAGAAAGAGAGTATTAAGAGCTACGATAAACTTACCCAGCAGACGTAAAAAGCTTGCAGCACCTGGTATTTCCAGGAGGTCTCCCATCCAAGTACTGACCAGGCCCTGCCCCATTCAGTTTCCGAGATATGACGAGATCGGGCGCGTTCAGGATGGTGTGGCCGCAAGCCGAGATCCTGGCTGCATGATGTCTCTTAAAGGCTGGCGGGTATTGATGGAACTGCCAGCAAAAAAAAAAAAGAGAAATGGAGGGAGAAATACCAGTGCAGCAAAGGGTGTTGAAAGTAGCCGGGTACGTGTACAATACTTGAATTATATCTCCTCCAGACAGAAAGAGAGTATTAAGAGCTACGATGAAGTTACCCAGGTGACGTAAAAAGCTTGCAGCACCTGGTATTTCTAGGAGGTCTCCCATCCAAGTACTGACCAGGCCCTGCCCCGTTTAGCTTCCGAGATCTGACGAGATCGGGCGCATTCAGGACGGTGTGGCCACAAGCCGAGAGGCCTGGCTGCATGATGTCTCTTAAAGGCTGGCGGGTATTGACGGAACTGCCAGCCAAAAAAAAAAAGAAAAATAGAGGGAAATATACCAGTGCAGCAAAGGGTGTTGAAAGTAGCCGGGTACGTGTACAACTCTTCAATTATATCTCCTCCAGACAGAAAGAGAGAATTAAGAGCTACGATGAAGTTACCCAGGAGACGTAAAAAGCTTGCAGCACCTGGTATTTCCAGGAGGTCACCCATCCAAGTACTGACCAGGCCCTGCCCCGTTTAAATTCCGAGATCTGACGAGAATGGGCGCGTTCAGGACGGTGTGGCCGCAAGCCAAGGGGCCTGGCTGCATGATGTCTCTTAAAGGCTGGCGGGTATTGACGGAACTGCCAGCCAAAAAAAAAAAGAAAAATAGAGGGAAATATACCAGTGCAGCAAAGGGTGTTGAAAGTAGCCGGGTACGTGTACAATTCTTCAATTATATCTCCTGGAGACAGAAAGAGAGTATTAAGAGCTACGATGAAGTTACCCAGGAGACGTAAAAAGCTTGCAGCACCTGGCATTTCCAGGAGGTCACCCATCCAAGTACTGAACAGGCCCTGCCCCGTTTAAATTCCGAGATCTGACGAGATCGGGCGCGTTCAGGACGGTGTGGCCGCAAGCCGAGAGGCCTGGCTGCATGATGTCTCTTAATGGCTGGCGGGTATTGACAGAACTTCCAGCAAAAAAAAAAAAAAAAAAAAAAAGAAAAAGAAAAATGGAGGGAAAAATATCAGTGCAGTAATGGGTTTTGAAAGTAGCCGGGTACGTGTACAATTCTTCAATTATATCTCCTCCGGACAGAAAGAGAGTATTAAGAGCTACGATGAAGTTACCCAGGAGACGTAAAAAGCTTGCAGCACAAGGTATTTCCAGGAGTTTTCACATTCAAGTACTGACCAGGCCCTGGCCCGTTTAGCTTCCGAGATCTGATGAGATCGGGCGCGTTCAGGACAATGTGTCCGCAAGCCAAGAGGCCTGGCTGCATGATGTCTTTTAAAGGCTGGACGGTATTGACGGAACTTCCAGCAAAAAAAAAAGAAAAAAGAAAAATGGAGGGAAAAATATCAGTGCAGCAAAGGGTGTTGAAAGTCGCCGGGTACGTGTACAATTCTTCAATTATATCTCTTCCAGACAGAAAGAGAGTATTAAGAGCTACGATGAAGTTACTCAGGAGACGTAAGATGCTTGCAGCACCTTTTATTTCCAGCAGGTCTCCCATGCAAGTACTGAACAGGCCCTGCCCCGTTCAGCTTCCGAGGTCTGACGAGATTGGGGGTGTTCAGGGCGGTGTGGCCGCAAGCCGAGAGGCCTGGCTGCATGATGTGTCTTAATGGTTGGCGGGTATTGACGGAACTTCCAGCAAAAAAAAAAAAAAAAAAAAAATGGAGGGAAAAATATCAGTGCAGCAATGGGTGTTGAAAGTAGCCGGGTACGTGTACAATTCTTCAATTATATCTCCTGGAGACAGAAAGAGAGTATTAAGAGCTACGATGAAGTTACCCAGGAGACGTAAAAAGCTTGCAGCACCTGGCATTTCCAGGAGGTCACCCATCCAAGTACTGAACAGGCCCTGCCCCGTTTAAATTCCGAGATCTGACGAGATCGGGCGCGTTCAGGACGGTGTGGCCGCAAGCCGAGAGGCCTGGCTGCATGATGTCTCTTAATGGCTGGCGGGTATTGACAGAACTTCCAGCAAAAAAAAAAAAAAAAAAAAAAAGAAAAAGAAAAATGGAGGGAAAAATATCAGTGCAGTAATGGGTTTTGAAAGTAGCCGGGTACGTGTACAATTCTTCAATTATATCTCCTCCGGACAGAAAGAGAGTATTAAGAGCTACGATGAAGTTACCCAGGAGACGTAAAAAGCTTGCAGCACAAGGTATTTCCAGGAGTTTTCACATTCAAGTACTGACCAGGCCCTGGCCCGTTTAGCTTCCGAGATCTGATGAGATCGGGCGCGTTCAGGACAATGTGTCCGCAAGCCAAGAGGCCTGGCTGCATGATGTCTTTTAAAGGCTGGACGGTATTGACGGAACTTCCAGCAAAAAAAAAAAAAAAAGAAAAATGGAGGGAAAAATATCAGTGCAGCAAAGGGTGTTGAAAGTCGCCGGGTACGTGTACAATTCTTCAATTATATCTCTTCCAGACAGAAAGAGAGTATTAAGAGCTACGATGAAGTTACTCAGGAGACGTAAGATGCTTGCAGCACCTTTTATTTCCAGCAGGTCTCCCATGCAAGTACTGAACAGGCCCTGCCCCGTTCAGCTTCCGAGGTCTGACGAGATTGGGGGTGTTCAGGGCGGTGTGGCCGCAAGCCGAGAGGCCTGGCTGCATGATGTGTCTTAATGGTTGGCGGGTATTGACGGAACTTCCAGCAAAAAAAAAAAAAAAAAAAAAATGGAGGGAAAAATATCAGTGCAGCAATGGGTGTTGAAAGTAGCCGGGTACGTGTACAATACTTCAATTATATCTCCTCCATACAGAAAGAGAGTATTAAGAGCTACGATAAACTTACCCAGCAGACGTAAAAAGCTTGCAGCACCTGGTATTTCCAGGAGGTCTCCCATCCAAGTACTGACCAGGCCCTAACCCACTCAGTTTCCGAGATCTTACGAGATCGGACGCGTTCAGGACGGTGTGGCCGCAAGCCAAGATGCCTGGCTGCATGATGTCTCTTAAAGGCTGGCGGGTATTGACGGAACTTCCAGAAAAAAAAAAAAAAAAAAAAAATGGAAAATGGAGGGAAAAATATCAGTGCAGCAAAGGCTGTTGAAAGTAGCCGGGTACGTGTACAATACTTCAATTATATCTCCTCCAGACAGATAGAGAGTATTAAGAGCTACGATGAAGTTTCCCAGGAGACGTAAAAAGCTTGCAGCACCTGGTATTTCTAGGAGGTCTCACATTCAAGTACTGACCAGATCCTGCCCCGTTTAGCTTCCGAGATCTGACGAGATCGGGCGCGTTCAGGACAATGTGGCCGCAAGCCAAGGGGCCTGGCTGCATGATGTCTCTTAAGGGCTGGCGGGTATTGACGGAACTGCCAGCAAAAAAAAAAAAGAAAAATAGAGGGAAAAATACCAGTGCAGCAAAGGGTGTTGAAAGTAGCCGGGTACGTGTACAATTCTTCAATTATATATTCTCCAGACAGAAAGAGAGTATTAAGAGCTACGATGAAGTTCCCCAGGAGACGTAAAAAGCTGGCAGCACCTGGTATTTCCAGAAGATCTCCCATCCAAGTACTGACCAGGTCCTGCCCCGTTTAGTTTCCGAGATCTTCCGAGATCGGGCGCGTTCAGGACTGTGTGTCCGCAAGCCGAGAGGCCTGGTTGCATGATGTCTCTTAAAGGCTGGCGGGTATTGACGGAACTGCCAGCAAAAAAAAAAAAGAAAAATAGAGGGAAAAATACCAGTGCAGCAAAGGCTGATGAAAGTAGCCGGGTACGTGTACAATTCTTCAATTATATCTCCTCCAGACAGAAAGAGAGAATTAAGAGCTACGATGAAGTTACCCAGGAGACGTAAAAAGTTTGCAGCACCTCGTATTTCCAGAAGGTCACCCATAAAAGTACTGACCAGGCCCTGCCCCGTTTAAATTCCGAGATCTGACGAGATCGGGCGCGTTCAGGACGGTGTGGCCGCAAGCCGAGAGGCCTGGCTGCATGATGTCTCTTAATGGCTGGCGGGTATTGACGGAACTTCCAGCAAAAAAAAAAAAAAAAAAAAGAAAAAGAAAAATGGAGGGAAAAATATCAGTGCAGTAATGGGTTTTGAAAGTAGCCGGGTACGTGTACAATTCTTCAATTATATCTCCTCCAGACAGAAAGAGAGTATTAAGAGCTACGATGAAGTTACCCAGGAGACAAAAAAGCTTGCAGCACCAGGTATTTCCAGGAGGTCACCCATCCAAGTACTGACCAGACCCTGCCCCGTTTAGCTTCCGAGATATGATGAGATCAGGCGCGTTCAGGACGGTGTGGCCGCAAGCCAAGAGACCTGGCTGCATGATGTCTCTTAAAGGCTGGCAAGTATTGACGGAACTTCCAGCAAAAAAAAAAAGAAAAAAGAAAAATGGAGGGAAAAATATCAGTGCAGCAAAGGGTTTTGAAAGTAGCCGGGTACGTGTACAATTTTTCAATAATATCTTCTACAGACTGAAAGAGAGTATTAAGAGCTATGATGAAGTTACCCAGGAGACGTAAAAAGCTTGCAGCACCAGGTATTTCCAGGAGGTCACCCATCCAAGTACTGACCAGGCCCTGCCCCGTTAGCTTCCGAGATCTGATGAGATCGGGCGCGTTCAGGACGGTGTGGCCGCAAGCCAAGAGGCCTGGCTGCATGATGTCTCTTAAAGGCTGGCGGGTATTGACGGAACTTCCAGCAAAAAAAAAAAAAAAAAAAAATGGAAAAAGGAGGGAAAAATATCAGTGCAGCAAAGGCTGTTGAAAGTAGCCGGGTACGTGTACAATACTTCAATTATATCTCCTCCAGACAGATAGAGAGTATTAAGAGCTACGATGAAGTTTCCCAGGAGACGTAAAAAGCTTGCAGCACCTGGTATTTCTAGGAGGTCTCACATTCAAGTACTGACCAGGTCCTGCCCCGTTTAGCTTCCGAGATCTGACGAGATCGGGCGCGTTCAGGACAATGTGGCCGCAAGCCAAGGGGCCTGGCTGCATGATGTCTCTTAAAGGCTGGCGGGTATTGACGGAACTGCCAGCAAAAAAAAAAAAGAAAAATAGAGGGAAAAATACCAGTGCAGCAAAGGGTGTTGAAAGTAGCCGGGTACGTGTACAATTCTTCAATTATATATTCTCCAGACAGAAAGAGAGTATTAAGAGCTACGATGAAGTTCCCCAGGAGACGTAAAAAGCTGGCAGCACCTGGTATTTCCAGAAGATCTCCCATCCAAGTACTGACCAGGTCCTGCCCCGTTTAGTTTCCGAGATCTTCCGAGATCGGGCGCGTTCAGGACTGTGTGTCCGCAAGCCGAGAGGCCTGGTTGCATGATGTCTCTTAAAGGCTGGCGGATATTGACGGAACTTCCAGAAATAATAATAAAGAAAAAGAAAAATGGAGGGAAAAATATCAGTGCAGCAATGGGTGTTGAAAGTAGCCGGGTACGTGTACAATACTTCAATTATATCTCCTCCAGACAGAAAGAGAGTATTAAGAGCTACGATAAACTTACCCAGCAGACGTAAAAAGCTTGCAGCACCTGGTATTTCCAGGAGGTCTCCCATCCAAGTACTGACCAGGCCCTGCCCCATTCAGTTTCCGAGATCTGACGAGATCGGGCGCGTTCAGGATGGTGTGGCCGCAAGCCGAGATCCTGGCTGCATGATGTCTCTTAAAGGCTGGCGGGTATTGACGGAACTGCCAGCAAAAAAAAAAAAGAGAAATGGAGGGAGAAATACCAGTGCAGCAAAGGGTGTTGAAAGTAGCCGGGTAGGTGTACAATACTTGAATTATATCTCCTCCAGACAGAAAGAGAGTATTAAGAGCTACGATGAAGTTACCCAGGTGACGTAAAAAGCTTGCAGCACCTGGTATTTCTAGGAGGTCTCCCATCCAAGTACTGACCAGGCCCTGCCCCGTTTGGCTTCCGAGATCTGACGAGATCGGGCGCGTTCAGGACGGTGTGGCCGCAAGCCAAGATGTCTGGCTGCATGATGTCTCTTAAAGGCTGGCGGGTATTGACGGAACAGCCAGCAAAAAAAAAAAAGAGAAATGGAGGGAAAAATATCAGTGCAGCAAAGGCTGTTGAAAGTAGCCGGGTACGTGTACAACTCTTCAATTATATCTCCTCCAGACAGAAAGAGAGAATTAAGAGCTACGATGAAGTTACCCAGGAGACGTAAAAAGCTTGCAGCACCTGGTATTTCTAGGAGGTCTCACATTCAAGTACTGACCAGGTCCTGCCCCGTTTAGCTTCCGAGATCTGATGAGATTCGGCGCGTTCAGGACAATGTGGCCGCAAGCCAAGGGGCCTGGCTGCATGATGTCTCTTAAAGGCTGGCGGGTATTGACGGAACTGCCAGCCAAAAAAAAAAAGAAAAATAGAGGGAAATATACCAGTGCAGCAAAGGGTGTTGAAAGTAGCCGGGTACGTGTACAATTCTTCAATTATATCTCCTGGAGACAGAAAGAGAGTATTAAGAGCTACGATGAAGTTACCCAGGAGACGTAAAAAGCTTGCAGCACAAGGTATTTCCAGGAGTTTTCACATTCAAGTACTGACCAGGCCCTGGCCCGTTTAGCTTCCGAGATCTGATGAGATCGGGCGCGTTCAGGACAATGTGTCCGCAAGCCAAGAGGCCTGGCTGCATGATGTCTTTTAAAGGCTGGACGGTATTGACGGAACTTCCAGCAAAAAAAAAAGAAAAAAGAAAAATGGAGGGAAAAATATCAGTGCAGCAAAGGGTGTTGAAAGTCGCCGGGTACGTGTACAATTCTTCAATTATATCTCTTCCAGACAGAAAGAGAGTATTAAGAGCTAC
This sequence comes from Amia ocellicauda, assembly GCF_036373705.1. Lineage (NCBI taxonomy): Eukaryota > Metazoa > Chordata > Actinopteri > Amiiformes > Amiidae > Amia > Amia ocellicauda. The sequence goes on along the minus strand of NC_089859.1, from coordinate 41,175,155 downwards.
GATTAAGTTACTCAGGAGACGTAAGATGCTTGCAGCACCTTTTATTTCCAGCAGGTCTCCCATGCAAGTACTGAACAGGCCCTGCCCCGTTCAGCTTCCGAGGTCTGACGAGATTGGGGGTGTTCAGGGCGGTGTGGCCGCAAGCCGAGAGGCCTGGCTGCATGATGTGTCTTAATGGTTGGCGGGTATTGACGGAACTTCCAGCAAAAAAAAAAAAAAAAAAAAAATGGAGGGAAAAATATCAGTGCAGCAATGGGTGTTGAAAGTAGCCGGGTACGTGTACAATACTTCAATTATATCTCCTCCATACAGAAAGAGAGTATTAAGAGCTACGATAAACATACCCAGCAGACGTAAAAAGCTTGCAGCACCTGGTATTTCCAGGAGGTCTCCCATCCAAGTACTGACCAGGCCCTGCCCCACTCAGTTTCCGAGATCTTACGAGATCGGACGCGTTCAGGACGGTGTGGCCGCAAGCCGAGATGCCTGGCTGCATGATGTCTCTTAAAGGCTGGCGGATATTGACGGAACTTCCAGAAATAATAATAAAGAAAAAGAAAAATGGAGGGAAAAATATCAGTGCAGCAATGGGTGTTGAAAGTAGCCGGGTACGTGTACAATTCTTCAATTATATATTCTCCAGACAGAAAGAGAGTATTAAGAGCTACGATGAAGTTCCCCAGGAGACGTAAAAAGCTGGCAGCACCTGGTATTTCCAGAAGATCTCCCATCCAAGTACTGACCAGGTCCTGCCCCGTTTAGTTTCCGAGATCTTCCGAGATCGGGCGCGTTCAGGACTGTGTGTCCGCAAGCCGAGAGGCCTGGTTGCATGATGTCTCTTAAAGGCTGGCGGATATTGACGGAACATCCAGAAATAATAATAAAGAAAAAGAAAAATGGAGGGAAAAATATCAGTGCAGCAATGGGTGTTGAAAGTAGCCGGGTACGTGTACAATACTTCAATTATATCTCCTCCAGACAGAAAGAGAGTATTAAGAGCTACGATAAACTTACCCAGCAGACGTAAAAAGCTTGCAGCACCTGGTATTTCCAGGAGGTCTCCCATCCAAGTACTGACCAGGCCCTGCCCCATTCAGTTTCCGAGATCTGACGAGATCGGGCGCGTTCAGGATGGTGTGGCCGCAAGCCGAGATCCTGGCTGCATGATGTCTCTTAAAGGCTGGCGGGTATTGACGGAACTGCCAGCAAAAAAAAAAAAGAGAAATGGAGGGAGAAATACCAGTGCAGCAAAGGGTGTTGAAAGTAGCCGGGTACGTGTACAATACTTGAATTATATCTCCTCCAGACAGAAAGAGAGTATTAAGAGCTACGATGAAGTTACCCAGGTGACGTAAAAAGCTTGCAGCACCTGGTATTTCTAGGAGGTCTCCCATCCAAGTACTGACCAGGCCCTGCCCCGTTTAGCTTCCAAGATCTGACGAGATCGGGCGCATTCAGGACAGTGTGGCCACAAGCCGAGAGGCCTGGCTGCATGATGTCTCTTAAAGGTTGGCGGGTATTGACGGAACTTCCAGCAAAAAAAAAAAAGAAAAATAGAGGGAAAAATACCAGTGCAGCAAAGGCTGTTGAAAGTAGCCGGGTACGTGTACAATTCCTCAATTATAACACCTCCAGACAGATAGAGAGTATTAAGAGCTACGATGAAGTTACCCAGGAGACGTAAAAAGCTTGCAGCACCAGGTATTTCCTGGATGTCTCCCATCCAAGTACTGATCAGGCCCTGCCCCGTTTAGCTTTCGAGATCTGACGAGATCAGGCGCGTTCAGGACAATGTGGCCACAAGCCAAGAGGCCTGGCTGCATGATGTCTCTTAAAGGCTGGCGGGTATTGACGGAACTTCCAGCAATAAAAAAAAAAAAAAAAAAAAAAAAAAATAGAAAAATGGAGGGAAAAATATCAGTGCAGTAATGGGTTTTGAAAGTAGCCGGGTACGTGTACAATTCTTCAATTATATCTCCTCCAGACAGAAAGAGAGTATTAAGAGCTACGATGAAGTTACCCAGGAGACGTAAAAAGCTTGCAGCACCTGGCATTTCCAGGAGGTCACCCATCCAAGTACTGACCAGGCCCTGCCCCGTTTAAATTCCGAGATCTGACGAGATCGGGCGCGTTCAGGACGGTGTGGCCGCAAGCCGAGAGGCCTGGCTGCATGATGTCTCTTAATGGCTGGCGGGTATTGACAGAACTTCCAGCAAAAAAAAAAAAAAAAAAAAAAAGAAAAAGAAAAATGGAGGGAAAAATATCAGTGCAGTAATGGGTTTTGAAAGTAGCCGGGTACGTGTACAATTCTTCAATTATATCTCCTCCGGACAGAAAGAGAGTATTAAGAGCTACGATGAAGTTACCCAGGAGACGTAAAAAGCTTGCAGCACAAGGTATTTCCAGGAGTTTTCACATTCAAGTACTGACCAGGCCCTGGCCCGTTTAGCTTCCGAGATCTGATGAGATCGGGCGCGTTCAGGACAATGTGTACGCAAGCCAAGAGGCCTGGCTGCATGATGTCTTTTAAAGGCTGGACGGTATTGACTGAACTTCCAGAAAAAAAAAAAGAAAAAAGAAAAATGGAGGGAAAAATATCAGTGCAGCAAAGGGTGTTGACAGTAGCTGGGTACGTGTACAATTCTTCAATTATATCTCTTCCAGACAGAAAGAGAGTATTAAGAGCTACGATGAAGTTACTCAGGAGACGTAAGATGCTTGCAGCACCTTTTATTTCCAGCAGGTCTCCCATGCAAGTACTGAACAGGCCCTGCCCCGTTCAGCTTCCGAGGTCTGACGAGATTGGGGGTGTTCAGGGCGGTGTGGCCGCAAGCCGAGAGGCCTGGCTGCATGATGTGTCTTAATGGTTGGCGGGTATTGACGGAACTTCCAGCAAAAAAAAAAAAAAAAAAAAAATGGAGGGAAAAATATCAGTGCAGCAATGGGTGTTGAAAGTAGCCGGGTACGTGTACAATACTTCAATTATATCTCCTCCATACAGAAAGAGAGTATTAAGAGCTACGATAAACTTACCCAGCAGACATAAAAAGCTTGCAGCACCTGGTATTTCTAGGAGGTCTCACATTCATGTACTGACCAGGTCCTGCCCCGTTTAGCTACCGAGATCTTACGAGATCGGGCGCGTTCAGGACGGTGTGGCCGAAAGCCGAGAGGCCCGGCTGCATGATGTCTCTTTAAGGCTGGCGGGTATTGACGGAACTTCCAGCAAAAAAAAAAAAGAAAAAAGAATAATGGAGGGAAAAATATCAGTGCAGCAAAGGGTGTTGAAAGTAGCCGGGTATGTGTACAATACTTCAATTATATCTCCTCCAGACAGATAGAGAGTATTAAGAGCTACGATGAAGTTTCCCAGGAGACGTAAAAAGCTTGCAGCACCAGGTATTTCCAGGTGGTCTCCCATCCAAGTACTGATGAGGCCCTGCCCCGTTTAGCTTCCGAGATCTGACGAGATCGGGCATGTTCAGGACGGTGTGGCCGCAAGCCAAGAGGCTTGGCTGCATGATGTCTCTTAAAGGCTGGCGGGTATTGACGGAACTTCCAGCAAAAAATAAAAAATAAATAAATAGAAAAATGGAGGGAAAAATATCAGTGCAGGACAGGGTGTTGAAAGTAGCCGGGTACATGTACTATACTTCAATTATATCTCCTCCAGACTGAATGAGAGTATTAAGAGCTACGATAAACTTACCCAGCAGACGTAAAAAGCTTGCAGCACCTGGTATTTCCAGGAGGTCTCCCATCCAAGTACTGACCAGGCCCTGCCCCGTTTAGCTTCCGAGATCTGACGAGATCGGGCGCGTTCAGGATGGTGTGGCCGCAAGCCGAGATCCTGGCTGCATGATGTCTCTTAAAGGCTGGCGGGTATTGACGGAACTGCCAGCAAAAAAAAAAAAGAGAAATGGAGGGAGAAATACCAGTGCAGCAAAGGGTGTTGAAAGTAGCCGGGTACGTGTACAATACTTGAATTATATCTCCTCCAGACAGAAAGAGAGTATTAAGAGCTACGATGAAGTTACCCAGGTGACGTAAAAAGCTTGCAGCACCTGGTATTTCTAGGAGGTCTCCCATCCAAGTACTGACCAGGCCCTGCCCCGTTTAGCTTCCGAGATCTGACGAGATCGGGCGCATTCAGGACGGTGTGGCCACAAGCCAAGAGGCCTGGCTGCATGATGTCTCTTAAAGGTTGGCGGGTATTGACGGAACTTCCAGCAAAAAAAAAAAGAAAAATAGAGGGAAAAATACCAGTGCAGCAAAGGCTGTTGAAAGTAGCCGGGTACGTGTACAATTCCTCAATTATAACACCTCCAGACAGATAGAGAGTATTAAGAGCTACGATGAAGTTACCCAGGAGACGTAAAAAGCTTGCAGCACCTGGTATTTCTAGGAGGTCTCCCATCCAAGTACTGACCAGGCCCTGCCCCGTTTAGCTTCCGAGATCTGACGAGATCGGGCGCATTCAGGACGGTGTGGCCACAAGCCGAAAGGCCTGGCTGCATGATGTCTCTTTAAGGCTGGCGGGTATTGACGGAACTTCCAGCAAAAAAAAAAAAAAAAAAAATAGAAAAATGGAGGGAAAAATATCAGTGCAGGAAAGGTTGTTGAAAGTAGCCGGGTACGTGTACAATTCTTCAATTATATCTCCTGCAGACTGAAAGAGAGTATTAAGAGCTACGATAAAGTTACCCAGGAGACGTAAAAGCTTGCAGCACCTGGTATTTCCAGGAGGTCTCACATTCAAGTACTGACCAGGTCCTGCCCCGTTTAGCTTCCGAGATCTGACGATATCATGCGCATTCAGGACGGTGTGGCCGAAAGCCGAGAGGCCTGGCTGCATGATGTCTCTTTAAGGCTGGCGGGTATTGACGGAACTTCCAGCAAAAAAAAAAAGAAAAAAGAAAAATGGAGGGAAAAATATCAGTGCAGCAAAGGGTTTTGAAAGTAGCCGGGTACGTGTACAATTTTTCAATAATATCTCCTACAGACTGAAAGAGAGTATTAAGAGCTATGATGAAGTTACCCAGGAGACGTAAAAAGCTTGCAGCACCAGGTATTTCCAGGAGGTCACCCATCCAAGTACTGACCAGGCCCTGCCCCGTTAGCTTCCAAGATCTGATGAGATCGGGCAAGTTCAGGACGGTGTGGCCGCAAGCCAAGAGGCCTGGCTGCATGATGTCTCTTAAAGGCTGGCGGGTATTGACGGAACTGCCAGCAAAAAAAAAAAAGAAAAATAGAGGGAAAAATACCAGTGCAGCAAAGGGTGTTGAAAGTAGCCGGGTACGTGTACAATTCTTCAATTATATATTCTCCAGACAGAAAGAGAGTATTAAGAGCTACGATGAAGTTCCCCAGGAGACGTAAAAAGCTGGCAGCACCTGGTATTTCCAGAAGATCTCCCATCCAAGTACTGACCAGGTCCTGCCCCGTTTAGTTTCCGAGATATTCCGAGATCGGGCGCGTTCAGGACTGTGTGTCCGCAAGCCGAGAGGCCTGGTTGCATGATGTCTCTTAAAGGCTGGCGGATATTGACGGAACTTCCAGAAATAATAATAAAGAAAAAGAAAAATGGAGGGAAAAATATCAGTGCAGCAATGGGTGTTGAAAGTAGCCGGGTACGTGTACAATACTTCAATTATATCTCCTCCAGACAGAAAGAGAGTATTAAGAGCTACGATAAACTTACCCAGCAGACGTAAAAAGCTTGCAGCACCTGGTATTTCCAGGAGGTCTCCCATCCAAGTACTGACCAGGCCCTGCCCCATTCAGTTTCCGAGATCTGACGAGATCGGGCGCGTTCAGGATGGTGTGGCCGCAAGCCGAGATCCTGGCTGCATGATGTCTCTTAAAGGCTGGCGGGTATTGACGGAACTGCCAGCAAAAAAAAAAAGAGAAATGGAGGGAGAAATACCAGTGCAGCAAAGGGTGTTGAAAGTAGCCGGGTACGTGTACAATACTTGAATTATATCTCCTCCAGACAGAAAGAGAGTATTAAGAGCTACGATGAAGTTACCCAGGTGACGTAAAAAGCTTGCAGCACCTGGTATTTCTAGGAGGTCTCCCATCCAAGTACTGACCAGGCCCTGCCCCGTTTAGCTTCCGAGATCTGACGAGATCGGGCGCATTCAGGACGGTGTGGCCACAAGCCGAGAGGCCTGGCTGCATGATGTCTCTTAAAGGTTGGCGGGTATTGACGGAACTTCCAGCCAAAAAAAAAAAAAAAAAAAGAAAAAAGAAAAATGGATGGAAAAATATCAGTGCAGCAAAGGGTGTTGACAGTAGCTGGATACGTGTACAATACTTCAATTATATCTCCTCCAGACAGAGAGAGAGTATTAAGAGCTACGATAAAGTTACCCAGGAGACGTAAAAGCTTGCAGCACTAGGTATTTCCAGGAGGTCTCACATTCATGTACTGACCAGGTCCTGCCCCGTTTAGCTACCGAGATCTGACGAGATCGGGCGCGTTCAGGATGGTGTGGCCGCAAGCCGAGATGCCTGGCTGCATGATGTCTCTTAAAGGCTGGCGGGTATTGACGGAACTGCCAGCCAAAAAAAAAAAGAAAAATAGAGGGAAATATACCAGTGCAGCAAAGGGTGTTGAAAGTAGCCGGGTACGTGTACAATTCTTCAATTATATCTCCTGGAGACAGAAAGAGAGTATTAAGAGCTACGATGAAGTTACCCAGGAGACGTAAAAGCTTGCAGCACCTGGTATTTCTAGGAGGTATCCCATCCAAGTACTGACCAGGCCCTGCCCCGTTTAGCTTCCGAGATCTGACGAGATCGGGCGCATTCAGGACGGTGTGGCCACAAGCCAAAAGGCCTGGCTGCATGATGTCTCTTAAAGGTTGGCGGGTATTGACGGAACTTCCAGCAAAAAAATAAATAAAAAAAAATAGAAAAATGGAGGGAAAAACATCAGTGCAGGAAAGGGTGTTGAAAGTAGCCGGTTACGTGTACAATTCTTCAATTATATCTCCTGCAGACTGAAAGAGAGTATTAAGAGCTACGATAAAGTTACCCAGGAGACGTAAAAGCTTGCAGCACCTGGTATTTCCAGGAGGTCTCACATTCAAGTACTGACCAGGTCCTGCCCCGTTTAGCTTCCAAGATCTGACGATATCATGCGCATTCAGGACGGTGTGGCCGAAAGCCGAGAGGCCCGGCTGCATGATGTCTCTTTAAGGCTGGCGGGTATTGACGGAACTTCCAGCAAAAAAAAAAAGAAAAAAAAAAATGGAGGGAAAAATATCAGTGCAGCAATGGGTGTTGAAAGTAGCCGGGTACGTGTACAATACTTCAATTATATCTCCTCCATACAGAAAGAGAGTATTAAGAGCTACGATAAACTTACCCAGCAGACGTAAAAAGCTTGCAGCACCTGGTATTTCCAGGAGGTCTCCCATCCAAGTACTGACCAGGCCCTGCCCCACTCAGTTTCCGAGATCTTACGAGATCGGACGCGTTCAGGACGGTGTGGCCGCAAGCCGAGATGCCTGGCTGCATGATGTCTCTTAAAGGCTGGCGGATATTGACGGAACTTCCAGAAATAATAATAAAGAAAAAGAAAAATGGAGGGAAAAATATCAGTGCAGCAATGGGTGTTGAAAGTAGCCGGGTACGTGTACAATACTTCAATTATATCTCCTCCAGACAGAAAGAGAGTATTAAGAGCTACGATAAACTTACCCAGCAGACGTAAAAAGCTTGCAGCACCTGGTATTTCCAGGAGGTCTCCCATCCAAGTACTGACCAGGCCCTGCCCCATTCAGTTTCCGAGATCTGACGAGATCGGGCGCGTTCAGGATGGTGTGGCCGCAAGCCGAGATCCTGGCTGCATGATGTCTCTTAAAGGCTGGCGGGTATTGACGGAACTGCCAGCAAAAAAAAAAAAGAGAAATGGAGGGAGAAATACCAGTGCAGCAAAGGGTGTTGAAAGTAGCCGGGTACGTGTACAATACTTGAATTATATCTCCTCCAGACAGAAAGAGAGTATTAAGAGCTACGATGAAGTTACCCAGGTGACGTAAAAAGCTTGCAGCACCTGGTATTTCTAGGAGGTCTCCCATCCAAGTACTGACCAGGCCCTGCCCCGTTTAGCTTCCAAGATCTGACGAGATCGGGCGCATTCAGGACAGTGTGGCCACAAGCCGAGAGGCCTGGCTGCATGATGTCTCTTAAAGGTTGGCGGGTATTGACGGAACTTCCAGCAAAAAAAAAAAAGAAAAATAGAGGGAAAAATACCAGTGCAGCAAAGGCTGTTGAAAGTAGCCGGGTACGTGTACAATTCCTCAATTATAACACCTCCAGACAGATAGAGAGTATTAAGAGCTACGATGAAGTTACCCAGGAGACGTAAAAAGCTTGCAGCACCAGGTATTTCCTGGATGTCTCCCATCCAAGTACTGATCAGGCCCTGCCCCGTTTAGCTTTCGAGATCTGACGAGATCAGGCGCGTTCAGGACAATGTGGCCACAAGCCAAGAGGCCTGGCTGCATGATGTCTCTTAAAGGCTGGCGGGTATTGACGGAACTTCCAGCAATAAAAAAAAAAAAAAAAAAAAAAAAATAGAAAAATGGAGGGAAAAATATCAGTGCAGTAATGGGTTTTGAAAGTAGCCGGGTACGTGTACAATTCTTCAATTATATCTCCTCCAGACAGAAAGAGAGTATTAAGAGCTACGATGAAGTTACCCAGGAGACGTAAAAAGCTTGCAGCACCTGGCATTTCCAGGAGGTCACCCATCCAAGTACTGAACAGGCCCTGCCCCGTTTAAATTCCGAGATCTGACGAGATCGGGCGCGTTCAGGACGGTGTGGCCGCAAGCCGAGAGGCCTGGCTGCATGATGTCTCTTAATGGCTGGCGGGTATTGACAGAACTTCCAGCAAAAAAAAAAGAAAAAAGAAAAATGGAGGGAAAAATATCAGTGCAGCAAAGGGTGTTGACAGTAGCTGGGTACGTGTACAATTCTTCAATTATATCTCTTCCAGACAGAAAGAGAGTATTAAGAGCTACGATGAAGTTACTCAGGAGACGTAAGATGCTTGCAGCACCTTTTATTTCCAGCAGGTCTCCCATGCAAGTACTGAACAGGCTCTGCCCCGTTCAGCTTCCGAGGTCTGACGAGATTGGGGGTGTTCAGGGCGGTGTGGCCGCAAGCCGAGAGGCCTGGCTGCATGATGTGTCTTAATGGTTGGCGGGTATTGACGGAACTTCCAGCAAAAAAAAAAAAAAAAAAAAAATGGAGGGAAAAATATCAGTGCAGCAATGGGTGTTGAAAGTAGCCGGGTACGTGTACAATACTTCAATTATATCTCCTCCATACAGAAAGAGAGTATTAAGAGCTACGATAAACTTACCCAGCAGACATAAAAAGCTTGCAGCACCTGGTATTTCTAGGAGGTCTCACATTCATGTACTGACCAGGTCCTGCCCCGTTTAGCTACCGAGATCTTACGAGATCGGGCGCGTTCAGGACGGTGTGGCCGAAAGCCGAGAGGCCCGGCTGCATGATGTCTCTTTAAGGCTGGCGGGTATTGACGGAACTTCCAGCCAAAAAAAAAAAAAAAAAAAGAAAAAAGAAAAATGGATGGAAAAATATCAGTGCAGCAAAGGGTGTTGACAGTAGCTGGATACGTGTACAATACTTCAATTATATCTCCTCCAGACAGAGAGAGAGTATTAAGAGCTACGATAAAGTTACCCAGGAGACGTAAAAGCTTGCAGCACTAGGTATTTCCAGGAGGTCTCACATTCATGTACTGACCAGGTCCTGCCCCGTTTAGCTACCGAGATCTGACGAGATCGGGCGCGTTCAGGATGGTGTGGCCGCAAGCCGAGATGCCTGGCTGCATGATGTCTCTTAAAGGCTGGCGGGTATTGACGGAACTGCCAGCCAAAAAAAAAAAGAAAAATAGAGGGAAATATACCAGTGCAGCAAAGGGTGTTGAAAGTAGCCGGGTACGTGTACAATTCTTCAATTATATCTCCTGGAGACAGAAAGAGAGTATTAAGAGCTACGATGAAGTTACCCAGGAGACGTAAAAGCTTGCAGCACCTGGTATTTCTAGGAGGTATCCCATCCAAGTACTGACCAGGCCCTGCCCCGTTTAGCTTCCGAGATCTGACGAGATCGGGCGCATTCAGGACGGTGTGGCCACAAGCCAAAAGGCCTGGCTGCATGATGTCTCTTAAAGGTTGGCGGGTATTGACGGAACTTCCAGCAAAAAAATAAATAAAAAAAAATAGAAAAATGGAGGGAAAAACATCAGTGCAGGAAAGGGTGTTGAAAGTAGCCGGTTACGTGTACAATTCTTCAATTATATCTCCTGCAGACTGAAAGAGAGTATTAAGAGCTACGATAAAGTTACCCAGGAGACGTAAAAGCTTGCAGCACCTGGTATTTCCAGGAGGTCTCACATTCAAGTACTGACCAGGTCCTGCCCCGTTTAGCTTCCAAGATCTGACGATATCATGCGCATTCAGGACGGTGTGGCCGAAAGCCGAGAGGCCCGGCTGCATGATGTCTCTTTAAGGCTGGCGGGTATTGACGGAACTTCCAGCAAAAAAAAAAAGAAAAAAAAAAAATGGAGGGAAAAATATCAGTGCAGCAATGGGTGTTGAAAGTAGCCGGGTACGTGTACAATACTTCAATTATATCTCCTCCATACAGAAAGAGAGTATTAAGAGCTACGATAAACTTACCCAGCAGACGTAAAAAGCTTGCAGCACCTGGTATTTCCAGGAGGTCTCCCATCCAAGTACTGACCAGGCCCTGCCCCACTCAGTTTCCGAGATCTTACGAGATCGGACGCGTTCAGGACGGTGTGGCCGCAAGCCGAGATGCCTGGCTGCATGATGTCTCTTAAAGGCTGGCGGATATTGACGGAACTTCCAGAAATAATAATAAAGAAAAAGAAAAATGGAGGGAAAAATATCAGTGCAGCAATGGGTGTTGAAAGTAGCCGGGTACGTGTACAATACTTCAATTATATCTCCTCCAGACAGAAAGAGAGTATTAAGAGCTACGATAAACTTACCCAGCAGACGTAAAAAGCTTGCAGCACCTGGTATTTCCAGGAGGTCTCCCATCCAAGTACTGACCAGGCCCTGCCCCATTCAGTTTCCGAGATCTGACGAGATCGGGCGCGTTCAGGATGGTGTGGCCGCAAGCCGAGATCCTGGCTGCATGATGTCTCTTAAAGGCTGGCGGGTATTGACGGAACTGCCAGCAAAAAAAAAAAAGAGAAATGGAGGGAGAAATACCAGTGCAGCAAAGGGTGTTGAAAGTAGCCGGGTACGTGTACAATACTTGAATTATATCTCCTCCAGACAGAAAGAGAGTATTAAGAGCTACGATGAAGTTACCCAGGTGACGTAAAAAGCTTGCAGCACCTGGTATTTCTAGGAGGTCTCCCATCCAAGTACTGACCAGGCCCTGCCCCGTTTAGCTTCCAAGATCTGACGAGATCGGGCGCATTCAGGACAGTGTGGCCACAAGCCGAGAGGCCTGGCTGCATGATGTCTCTTAAAGGTTGGCGGGTATTGACGGAACTTCCAGCAAAAAAAAAAAAGAAAAATAGAGGGAAAAATACCAGTGCAGCAAAGGCTGTTGAAAGTAGCCGGGTACGTGTACAATTCCTCAATTATAACACCTCCAGACAGATAGAGAGTATTAAGAGCTACGATGAAGTTACCCAGGAGACGTAAAAAGCTTGCAGCACCAGGTATTTCCTGGATGTCTCCCATCCAAGTACTGATCAGGCCCTGCCCCGTTTAGCTTTCGAGATCTGACGAGATCAGGCGCGTTCAGGACAATGTGGCCACAAGCCAAGAGGCCTGGCTGCATGATGTCTCTTAAAGGCTGGCGGGTATTGACGGAACTTCCAGCAATAAAAAAAAAAAAAAAAAAAAAAAATAGAAAAATGGAGGGAAAAATATCAGTGCAGTAATGGGTTTTGAAAGTAGCCGGGTACGTGTACAATTCTTCAATTATATCTCCTCCAGACAGAAAGAGAGTATTAAGAGCTACGATGAAGTTACCCAGGAGACGTAAAAAGCTTGCAGCACCTGGCATTTCCAGGAGGTCACCCATCCAAGTACTGAACAGGCCCTGCCCCGTTTAAATTCCGAGATCTGACGAGATCGGGCGCGTTCAGGACGGTGTGGCCGCAAGCCGAGAGGCCTGGCTGCATGATGTCTCTTAATGGCTGGCGGGTATTGACAGAACTTCCAGCAAAAAAAAAAGAAAAAAGAAAAATGGAGGGAAAAATATCAGTGCAGCAAAGGGTGTTGACAGTAGCTGGGTACGTGTACAATTCTTCAATTATATCTCTTCCAGACAGAAAGAGAGTATTAAGAGCTACGATGAAGTTACTCAGGAGACGTAAGATGCTTGCAGCACCTTTTATTTCCAGCAGGTCTCCCATGCAAGTACTGAACAGGCTCTGCCCCGTTCAGCTTCCGAGGTCTGACGAGATTGGGGGTGTTCAGGGCGGTGTGGCCGCAAGCCGAGAGGCCTGGCTGCATGATGTGTCTTAATGGTTGGCGGGTATTGACGGAACTTCCAGCAAAAAAAAAAAAAAAAAAAAAATGGAGGGAAAAATATCAGTGCAGCAATGGGTGTTGAAAGTAGCCGGGTACGTGTACAATACTTCAATTATATCTCCTCCATACAGAAAGAGAGTATTAAGAGCTACGATAAACTTACCCAGCAGACATAAAAAGCTTGCAGCACCTGGTATTTCTAGGAGGTCTCACATTCATGTACTGACCAGGTCCTGCCCCGTTTAGCTACCGAGATCTTACGAGATCGGGCGCGTTCAGGACGGTGTGGCCGAAAGCCGAGAGGCCCGGCTGCATGATGTCTCTTTAAGGCTGGCGGGTATTGACGGAACTTCCAGCAAAAAAAAAAAAGAAAAAAGAATAATGGAGGGAAAAATATCAGTGCAGCAAAGGGTGTTGAAAGTAGCCGGGTACGTGTACAATACTTCAATTATATCTCCTCCAGACAGATAGAGAGTATTAAGAGCTACGATGAAGTTTCCCAGGAGACGTAAAAAGCTTGCAGCACCAGGTATTTCCAGGTGGTCTCCCATCCAAGTACTGATGAGGCCCTGCCCCGTTTAGCTTCCGAGATCTGACGAGATCGGGCATGTTCAGGACGGTGTGGCCGCAAGCCAAGAGGCTTGGCTGCATGATGTCTCTTAAAGGCTGGCGGGTATTGACGGAACTTCCAGCAAAAAATAAAAAATAAATAAATAGAAAAATGGAGGGAAAAATATCAGTGCAGGACAGGGTGTTGAAAGTAGCCGGGTACATGTACTATACTTCAATTATATCTCCTCCAGACTGAATGAGAGTATTAAGAGCTACGATAAACTTACCCAGCAGACGTAAAAAGCTTGCAGCACCTGGTATTTCCAGGAGGTCTCCCATCCAAGTACTGACCAGGCCCTGCCCCGTTTAGCTTCCGAGATCTGACGAGATCGGGCGCGTTCAGGATGGTGTGGCCGCAAGCCGAGATCCTGGCTGCATGATGTCTCTTAAAGGCTGGCGGGTATTGACGGAACTGCCAGCAAAAAAAAAAAAGAGAAATGGAGGGAGAAATACCAGTGCAGCAAAGGGTGTTGAAAGTAGCCGGGTACGTGTACAATACTTGAATTATATCTCCTCCAGACAGAAAGAGAGTATTAAGAGCTACGATGAAGTTACCCAGGTGACGTAAAAAGCTTGCAGCACCTGGTATTTCTAGGAGGTCTCCCATCCAAGTACTGACCAGGCCCTGCCCCGTTTAGCTTCCGAGATCTGACGAGATCGGGCGCATTCAGGACGGTGTGGCCACAAGCCAAGAGGCCTGGCTGCATGATGTCTCTTAAAGGTTGGCGGGTATTGACGGAACTTCCAGCAAAAAAAAAAAGAAAAATAGAGGGAAAAATACCAGTGCAGCAAAGGCTGTTGAAAGTAGCCGGGTACGTGTACAATTCCTCAATTATAACACCTCCAGACAGATAGAGAGTATTAAGAGCTACGATGAAGTTACCCAGGAGACGTAAAAAGCTTGCAGCACCTGGTATTTCTAGGAGGTCTCCCATCCAAGTACTGACCAGGCCCTGCCCCGTTTAGCTTCCGAGATCTGACGAGATCGGGCGCATTCAGGACGGTGTGGCCACAAGCCGAAAGGCCTGGCTGCATGATGTCTCTTTAAGGCTGGCGGGTATTGACGGAACTTCCAGCAAAAAAAAAAAAAAAAAAAATAGAAAAATGGAGGGAAAAATATCAGTGCAGGAAAGGTTGTTGAAAGTAGCCGGGTACGTGTACAATTCTTCAATTATATCTCCTGCAGACTGAAAGAGAGTATTAAGAGCTACGATAAAGTTACCCAGGAGACGTAAAAGCTTGCAGCACCTGGTATTTCCAGGAGGTCTCACATTCAAGTACTGACCAGGTCCTGCCCCGTTTAGCTTCCGAGATCTGACGATATCATGCGCATTCAGGACGGTGTGGCCGAAAGCCGAGAGGCCTGGCTGCATGATGTCTCTTTAAGGCTGGCGGGTATTGACGGAACTTCCAGCAAAAAAAAAAAGAAAAAAGAAAAATGGAGGGAAAAATATCAGTGCAGCAAAGGGTTTTGAAAGTAGCCGGGTACGTGTACAATTTTTCAATAATATCTCCTACAGACTGAAAGAGAGTATTAAGAGCTATGATGAAGTTACCCAGGAGACGTAAAAAGCTTGCAGCACCAGGTATTTCCAGGAGGTCACCCATCCAAGTACTGACCAGGCCCTGCCCCGTTAGCTTCCAAGATCTGATGAGATCGGGCGCGTTCAGGACGGTGTGGCCGCAAGCCAAGAGGCCTGGCTGCATGATGTCTCTTAAAGGCTGGCGGGTATTGACGGAACTGCCAGCAAAAAAAAAAAAGAAAAATAGAGGGAAAAATACCAGTGCAGCAAAGGGTGTTGAAAGTAGCCGGGTACGTGTACAATTCTTCAATTATATATTCTCCAGACAGAAAGAGAGTATTAAGAGCTACGATGAAGTTCCCCAGGAGACGTAAAAAGCTGGCAGCACCTGGTATTTCCAGAAGATCTCCCATCCAAGTACTGACCAGGTCCTGCCCCGTTTAGTTTCCGAGATCTTCCGAGATCGGGCGCGTTCAGGACTGTGTGTCCGCAAGCCGAGAGGCCTGGTTGCATGATGTCTCTTAAAGGCTGGCGGATATTGACGGAACTTCCAGAAATAATAATAAAGAAAAAGAAAAATGGAGGGAAAAATATCAGTGCAGCAATGGGTGTTGAAAGTAGCCGGGTACGTGTACAATACTTCAATTATATCTCCTCCAGACAGAAAGAGAGTATTAAGAGCTACGATAAACTTACCCAGCAGACGTAAAAAGCTTGCAGCACCTGGTATTTCCAGGAGGTCTCCCATCCAAGTACTGACCAGGCCCTGCCCCATTCAGTTTCCGAGATCTGACGAGATCGGGCGCGTTCAGGATGGTGTGGCCGCAAGCCGAGATCCTGGCTGCATGATGTCTCTTAAAGGCTGGCGGGTATTGACGGAACTGCCAGCAAAAAAAAAAAGAGAAATGGAGGGAGAAATACCAGTGCAGCAAAGGGTGTTGAAAGTAGCCGGGTACGTGTACAATACTTGAATTATATCTCCTCCAGACAGAAAGAGAGTATTAAGAGCTACGATGAAGTTACCCAGGTGACGTAAAAAGCTTGCAGCACCTGGTATTTCTAGGAGGTCTCCCATCCAAGTACTGACCAGGCCCTGCCCCGTTTAGCTTCCGAGATCTGACGAGATCGGGCGCATTCAGGACGGTGTGGCCACAAGCCGAGAGGCCTGGCTGCATGATGTCTCTTAAAGGTTGGCGGGTATTGACGGAACTTCCAGCCAAAAAAAAAAAAAAAAAAAGAAAAAAGAAAAATGGATGGAAAAATATCAGTGCAGCAAAGGGTGTTGACAGTAGCTGGATACGTGTACAATACTTCAATTATATCTCCTCCAGACAGAGAGAGAGTATTAAGAGCTACGATAAAGTTACCCAGGAGACGTAAAAGCTTGCAGCACTAGGTATTTCCAGGAGGTCTCACATTCATGTACTGACCAGGTCCTGCCCCGTTTAGCTACCGAGATCTGACGAGATCGGGCGCGTTCAGGATGGTGTGGCCGCAAGCCGAGATGCCTGGCTGCATGATGTCTCTTAAAGGCTGGCGGGTATTAACGGAACTGCCAGCCAAAAAAAAAAAGAAAAATAGAGGGAAATATACCAGTGCAGCAAAGGGTGTTGAAAGTAGCCGGGTACGTGTACAATTCTTCAATTATATCTCCTGGAGACAGAAAGAGAGTATTAAGAGCTACGATGAAGTTACCCAGGAGACGTAAAAGCTTGCAGCACCTGGTATTTCTAGGAGGTATCCCATCCAAGTACTGACCAGGCCCTGCCCCGTTTAGCTTCCGAGATCTGACGAGATCGGGCGCATTCAGGACGGTGTGGCCACAAGCCAAAAGGCCTGGCTGCATGATGTCTCTTAAAGGTTGGCGGGTATTGACGGAACTTCCAGCAAAAAAATAAATAAAAAAAAATAGAAAAATGGAGGGAAAAACATCAGTGCAGGAAAGGGTGTTGAAAGTAGCCGGTTACGTGTACAATTCTTCAATTATATCTCCTGCAGACTGAAAGAGAGTATTAAGAGCTACGATAAAGTTACCCAGGAGACGTAAAAGCTTGCAGCACCTGGTATTTCCAGGAGGTCTCACATTCAAGTACTGACCAGGTCCTGCCCCGTTTAGCTTCCAAGATCTGACGATATCATGCGCATTCAGGACGGTGTGGCCGAAAGCCGAGAGGCCCGGCTGCATGATGTCTCTTTAAGGCTGGCGGGTATTGACGGAACTTCCAGCAAAAAAAAAAAGAAAAAAGAAAAATGGAGGGAAAAATATCAGTGCAGCAAAGGGTGTTGAAAGTAGCCGGGTACGAGTACAATTCTTCAATTATATCTCCTCCAGACAGATAGAGAGTATTAAGAGCTACGATGAAGTTTCCCAGGAGACGTAAAAAGCTTGCAGCACCAGGTATTTCCAGGAGGTCTCCCATCCAAGTACTGATGAGGCCCTGCCCCGTTTAGCTTCCGAGATCTGACGAGATCGGGCGTGTTCAGGACGGTGTGGCCGCAAGCCAAGAGGCCGGGCTGCATGATGTCTCTTAAAGGCTGTTGGGTATTGACGGAACTTCCAGCAAAAAATAAAAAATAAATAAATAGAAAAATGGAGGGAAAAATATCAGTGCAGGACAGGGTGTTGAAAGTAGCCGGGTACATGTACAATTCTTCAATTATATCTCCTCCAGACTGAATGAGAGTATTAAGAGCTACGATGAAGTTACCCAGGAGACGTAAAAAGCTTGCAGCACCTGGTATTTCCAGGAGGTCACCCATCCAATTACTGACCAGGCCCTGCCCAGTTTTTCTTCCGAGATCTGACGAGATCTTGCGTCTTCAGGACGGTGTGGCCTCAAGCCAAGAGGCCTGGCTGCATGATGTCTCTTAAAGGCTGGAGGGTATTGATGGAACTTCCAGCAAAAAACAAAAGAAAAAAGAAAAATAGAGGGAAAAATATCAGTGCAGCAAAGCATGTTGAAGGTAGCCGGGTACGTGTACAATTCTTCAATTATATCTCCAGACAGATAGAGAGTATTAAGAGCTACGATAAAGTTACCCAGGAGACGTAAAAGTTGCAGCACCAGGTATTTCCAGGAGGTCTCACATTCAAGTACTGACCAGGTCCTGCACCGTTTAGCTTCCGAGATCTGACGAGATCGGGCGCGTTCAGGACGGTGTAGCCGCAAGCCGAGACGTCTGGCTGCATGATGTCTCTTAAAGGCTGGCGGGTATTGACGGAACTGCCAGCAAAAAAAAAAAAGAGAAATAGAGGGAAATTTACCAGTGCAGCAAAGGGTGTTGAAAGTAGCCGGGTACGTGTACAATTCTTCAATTATATCTCCTGGAGACAGAAAGAGAGTATTAAGAGCTACGATGAAGTTACCCAGGAGACGTAAAAAGCTTGCAGCACCTGGTATTTCTAGGAGGTCTCCCATCCAAGTACTGACCAGGCCCTGCCCCGTTTAGCTTCCGAGATCTGACGAGATCGGGCGCATTCAGGACGGTGTGGCTGCAAGCCGAGAGACCTGGCTGCATGATGTCTCTTAAAGGTTGGCGGGTATTGACGGAACTTCCAGCAAAAAAAAAAAAAAAAAAGAAAAATGGATGGAAAAATATCAGTGCAGCAAATGGTGTTGGCAGTAGCTGGGTACGTGTACAATACTTCAATTATATCTCCTCCAGACAGATAGAGAGTATTAAGAGCTACGATAAAGTTACCCAGGAGACGTAAAAGCTTGCAGCACCAGGTATTTCCAGGAGGTCTCACATTCATGTACCGACCAGGTCCTGCCCCGTTTAGCTTCCAAGATCTGACGAGATCGGGCGAGTTCAGGATGTCGTGGCCGCAAGCCGAGACGCCTGGCTGCATGATGTCTCTTAAAGGCTGGCGGGTATTGACGGAATTTCCAGCAAAAAAAAAAAAAAAAAAATAGAAAAATGGAGGGAAAAATATCAGTGCAGGAAAGGGTGTTGAAAGTAGCCGGGTACGTGTACAATTCTTCAATTATATCTCCTGGAGACAGAAAGAGAGTATTAAGAGCTACGATGAAGTTACCCAGGAGACGTAAAAAGCTTGCAGCACCTGGTATTTCTAGGAGGTCTCCCATCCAAGCACTGACCAGGCCCTGCCCCGTTTAGCTTCCGAGATCTGACGAGATCGGGCGCATTCAGGACGGTGTGGCCACAAGCCGAAAGGCCTGGCTGCATGATGTCTCTTAAAGGCTGGCAGGTATTGACGGAACTGCCAGCAAAAAAAAAAAAGAAAAATAGAGGGAAAAATACCAGTGCAGCAAAGGGTGTTGAAAGTAGCCGGGTACGTGTACAATTCTTCAATTATATCTTCTCCAGACAGAAAGAGAGTATTAAGAGCTACGATGAAGTTCTCCAGGAGACGTAAAAAGCTGGCAGCACCTGGTATTTCCTGGAGGTCTCACATTTAAGTACTGACCAGGTCCTGCCCCGTTTAGCTTCCGAGATCTGACAAGATCGGGCGCGTTCAGGACGGTGTGGCCGCAAGCCGAGATGTCTGGCTGCATGATGTCTCTTAAAGGCTGGCGGGTATTGACGGAATTTCCAGCAAGAAAAAAAAAAAAAAAAATGGAAAATGGAGGGAAAAATATCAGTGCAGGAAAGGGTGTTGAAAGTAGCCGGGTACGTGTACAATTCTTCAATTATGTCTTCTCCAGACAGAAAGAGAGTATTAAGAGCTACGATGAAGTTCCCCAGGAGACGTTAAAAGCTGGCAGCACCTGGTATTTCCAGGAGATCTCCCATCCAAGTACTGACCAGGCCCTGCCCCGTTTAGTTTCCGAGATCTGACGAGATCGGGCGCGTTCAGGACGGTGTGGCCACAAGCCAAGAGGCCTGGCTGCATGATGTCTCTTAAAGACTGACGGGTATTGACGGAAATTCCAGCAAAAAAAAAATGGATAAAGAAAAATGGAGGGAAAAATATCAGTGCAGCAATGGGTGTTGAAAGTAGCCGGGTACGTGTACAATACTTCAATTATATCTCCTCCAGACAGAAAGAGAGTATTAAGAGCTACGATGAACTCACCTAAAGGATTATTAGGAACACCATTCTAATACTGTGTTTGACCCCCTTTCGCCTTCAGAACTGCTTTAATTCTACGTGGCATTGCTTCAACAAGGTGCTGAAAGCATTCTTTAGAAATGTTGGCCCATATTGATAGGATAGCATTTTGCAGTTGATGGAGATTTGTGGGATGCACATCCAGGGCACGAAGCTCCCGTTCCACCACATCCCAAAGATGCTCTATTGGGTTGAGATCTGGTGACTGTGGGGGCCAGTTTAGTACAGTGAACTCATTGTCATGTTCAAGAAACCAATTTGAAATGATTCGACCTTTGTGACATGGTGCATTATCCTGCTGGAAGTAGCCATCAGAGGATGGGTACATGGTGGTCAAAAAGGGATGGACATGGTCAGAAACAATGCTCAGGTAGGCCGTAGCATTTAAACGATGCCCAATTGGCACTAAGGGGCCTAAAGTGTGCCAAGAAGACATCCCCCACACCATTTCACCACCACCACCAGCCTGCACAGTGGTAACAAGACATGATGGATCCATGTTCTCATTCTGTTTACGCCAAATTCTGACTCTACCATCTGAATGTCTCACCTCTTTTTCCTATTTGTAGTGGAGATGAGTGGTACCCGGTGGGGTCTTCTGCTGTTGTAGCCCATCCGCCTCAAGGTTGTACGTGTTGTGGCTTCACAAATGCTTTGCTGCATACCTTGTTTGTAACGAGTGGTTATTTCAGTCAAAGTTGCTCTTATATCAGCTTGAATCAGTCGGCCCATTCTCCTCTGACCTCTAGCATCAACAAGGCATTTTCGCCCACAGGACTGCCGCATACTGGATGTTTTTCCCTTTTCACACCATTCTTTGTAAACCCTAGAAATGGTTGTGCGTGAAAATCCCAGTAACTGAGCAGATTGTGAAATACTCAGACCGGCCCGTCTGGCACCAACAACCATGCCACGCTCAAAATTGCTTAAATCACCTTTCATTCCCATTCAGACATTCAGTTTGGAGTTCAGGAGATTGTCTTGACCAGGACCACACCCCTAAATGCATTGAAGCAACTGCCATGTGATTGGTTGATTAGATAATTGCATTAATGAGAAATTGAACAGGTGTTCCTAATAATCCTAATAGGTGAGTGTATATGTATGTATGTGTATGTATGTCCAATTGCTTTGACAATACAAATGAAATGAATTGAGAGAGAGAGAGAGAGAGAGAGAGGAATATGAGCTCCTAAAAAACATTTGTTTTTATACATAAGCGGATTTAATTTGTGATTTACAAATGAATATATAGCACTATAAACATACACAGAAGACATGGAATAGAAATTCAGAAGAAAAAGTATTCAAAAAATAATAATTTTAAGAGAAACACAAAAAGAAGAAAGCAGAGAGACAGTTCAGGAAGAAAAGTCAGAAAAGAAAAGCTGAAGACAAGAATTGGAGGTAAGAGACAAATAATTAAACAAAAAAATATGTATTAATAAAATAAATAAGCATTCTCAGTAGTTGACTCAGCCAATGAAAATGCAGAGCTCCGATTTGAATAGAGTGACAGTAGGAGAGAGCCCAACTGCCACTGAGACTGATAGAAATCTATCGAACAGCAGTCTGACTGCAGAGCTGCCTTTTGAAATCCGATACCCTGAAGACATTCGCTCTGCACAGGCTAAGAAGGACTACAAACAAGCTGTGATGAGAGCATCTCCTGAGACCCTCATCCTAGACTACACCGGTAAAGGAGAAAACAGGGTCAAGAACAATCTACTGTTCTACACCGCCTTTCACAAAACCCTGTGCCAGACATACCCCAATAACAACAAGAGGGGCATTAGCAGAGGCAGGCAGATCTCAGTGCTGGTAGAGAAAGACACAGACAGTGTGATGCTCACTTTTAATGTATACCACAACGGGACCATCATGGTGCAGGGCAGCGAGAGCAGCCTGGACCAATTAGCTCTCGGCTTCCACACCTCAAAGCAGCAGACTGAGGTAGAGAAACAAGAGCCAGAGCCGGCCACCCTGCAGTCTGCCCCCAGCCACACGGAGCCAGACAGTGCCCCATCTCCCACAGACTGCCCCCCTGTCTCCCCAAAACTCTCCAGCAACATTAAAACACTAAAGGAATGCCTATCAGTGCTGGAGCTGGAGTTTGCGGAGTTCAGGGACTAAAGATGCAGCACAAGGCTGAGATCCATGAGCTGAGAGCAGCAGTGAGAGACCTGGAGGAGCAGAGACAAACCCTGAGGACGGAGCTGCGCAGAGCGAGGGAGGAGCTGACCAGGACACCCCAGCACAGCCAGCTAAGGAGCCTGCAGAGCCAGCTGGAGGAGCTAAGAGAGGAGCTACACATCACTGGAGCACAG
The DNA here is from genome assembly GCF_036373705.1 of Amia ocellicauda. Classification (NCBI taxonomy): domain Eukaryota; kingdom Metazoa; phylum Chordata; class Actinopteri; order Amiiformes; family Amiidae; genus Amia; species Amia ocellicauda. The sequence continues at coordinate 41,153,051 of NC_089859.1, read as the reverse complement.
AGACTGCACTGCACTGAACCCACAACACCTACAACCCCTGACGCACCCACTGACGCACCCACTGATCCACCCACACTCCCCACCACTCCTGACACCCCCACTATCACCAGACCTGCCACTAATACACAATCCCCTGAAACGCCACTCCCCCAAAACACACCCGCTGCCCCCACCACTCCCGACGCAAACCCGGAGTGGCAGGTCAACACAGAGGTGGTCATTCTGAGCGACTCCAATGGGAAGTTCCTGGATGAGAGGCGCCTCTTCCCTGGGTGAAAAGTGAAAAAGCTTTGGTGCCCGACAGCACAGAGAGCCCTGGAGCTGCTCTCCAAGAGGAGGCTGTGCCAGGTCAAACACATCCTCATCCACACCGGCACTAACGACCTGAGTGCCCGCAGGGGCGATGTGGCCTCAGCCCTGAGACAGGTGGCAACGAAAGCCACAGAGGAATTCCCAACTGCCAAAATCACCATCTCCACACTGCTGCCCCGCACAGACGTGCCCCTGCACATCATCCAGGCCATCAACGCAGAAGTATCCCGAAGATGTGCCCTCCTCCCCAACGTACACCTGGCACACCACTGAGACATCCAGCCACATCACCTGTATGACCACGTCCACCTCAACAAGACGGGTGTGAGGATCTTCGCAAAGGTCCTCAAGGACACAACCCTGGGCCGAAACCCCACACACCCCCACCCCATATCTTGTTCATTTTCCAAAATACTTCAATTTTTGCCCTCTATCTGTTTCACTTCATCCTTTATTGACCTCTTGCTGTTGTAGTATTGAAAAAAGCTCTTTGCATTCGTTATAGAGCTATGTTTCTTTCTATTTCCCTCTTTGCTTTCCTGATCCCTTTCTTAAGATCTATTTGCAGTTCACCATATTCTTTGTATTTTGTTTAGTCTCTATCCCTTTTGTATGCGCTATACCACATTTTCTCTCTCTTCAAATTTTTTTGCATACTTCCATTAAACCATTTTGGCCAATGTTTTTTGGTCCTCAATTTGCTAAGTTTTGGTATAAATTTCTCCTGAGCCTCAAGTAGTATATTCTTAAATATACCCATCCATTTTCAACTGAATCTGATCCAGTGTGCTCCAGTCTACCTCTTCCAAGTGTCGCCTCATACCTTCAAGGTTTGCTTTTCTAAAATTGTAGACCATTGCTTTAGACTTGGGCCTTGTTTCTAGAAAGAATGCCTCAAAGATGACCATATTGTGATCACAGTTTGCTATTGATTCTATAACTAATGTCCCTCTGACTCTATCTAACATCTCGGTTATTTGAAGGGAAATCTGTCAAGGTCACTGTTAAGGTACAACGCTTCAGTTGAAGCAGCCCTTCGGATCCCAGTGAATCGGGCAGTCAGGCCAGTCAGCGTTTCAGCTACAGGGGAGACTTTTCAGCAGGAGACGAGCGCTCGGGAAGAAAAATGCACAGACACAGAAGTAGTCCGTTCGTTTATCTTCAGTTTATTTAAAGTTTCACACAGCCTTTATACAGTCTAACAAACATCTTCAGTGATAGTTACGGGGCAGTCCCGATATGTAGTTACACACCATAATAGTACTGATTTTGCAGTGTTCCCACAAGCAGGTGCACATGTCATGCCTCGTGGGAATGTTATTGTCCGAGGATGTGTGTAACCCATAATATATTTGTGTTTCGGGAAGGGGAAAATGTAGCACATACTGTACGAACAACATGTTTTGTGTCTGCCACAGCTGCTTGGATTACAAGCAGTTCTGCAAGCTATTTCAGCAGTGTGCATAAGACATAGATAATAAGTAAAGTTATTAATAATTCACAGTTCCTAACTAGTAACTTACTGGAAAGTTTCCTATATTTTCTAACAGTTATACAGTGGGTATATACAATACATAGGAGGCAATTTTACCCCAAGAGTCACCGTTGACAATTGGAAACAGCTCCTCAGTGGAATATGCCAGTAATGAGGACATAAGTGTACAAACATAAAGAAAGTCCTGCTATTACAAACTGCCAGCAAATGCATGCAATGCATTACTCATCTATTCAAAATACCTAGTTTACTGCATTACTATGATTATTATTATCCAATATAGAAATATATTAACACATTAGTCTCAGTAATGTGCATTTTTCACCTTTAATTGTGTGTAATTTCCAGGAAAATAGTGTTGATACATTTTGAATAGTCAGTGAAACATATCAATTTTCAAAGACTTCATGTCCCTCTTAACAGCCCTAGCAAACAATGCATTTACAGCATATTAATAAATAAAGAATACTTTAAGGGGGATGGTGTAAAACATCCATAGGAACAGCAGAGAAACTGTAAGTTAAACATGAACCTGAGATATTTCCACAATGTTTCTGGGTTAAAAAATAGGATCACCAAATAAATAAGCAAGTAAATCTTAAAGTACAGCTATAGATAATTCATTTTTGTAAGGATATTATACATTATTGACAATGTTTTCTGTATCAGTTGTTAAAACCCCTAAAAAGAGCACATTATAAATGGTCAATGTGATATATTTCCAGCACACAATCCCCAAAGAAATGACAGGAATTTAGGACTGAGTTGTGGAAATACCATTTTAACTTGTATAAAAGGAAAGCTTTAAAGTTAATCTCTACTTTCTTTGGGTCTCAAATATTTAATTCTTAATTCCCCTAACTGGTCTTGGTTTGTATCGTTGAAATGCAATTTGATCACAGAATTTATCTATTTAACATGTCAAACAGTAGGTGGCAGAGTTTACATTACATTATTTGTCATTTAGCAGACACTCTTATCCAGGGCGACTTACATTTATTATTATTATTATTATTATTAATATTTTTATTTCTTGGCAGACACCCTTATCCAGGGCGACTTACAACATAACTGCAAAAATACAGTGAAGTACAATCAATCAATCAATCCATTTTTATTTGTATAGCGCCTTTCGCAGGGTAGCCACAGAGTGCTTTACAGACTGGTAAACATACAACAAACGTACAGCAAAATAAAAAACATAAATACAATAAAATCAAATATAGACCTGTAAACATTTTACATGATCTAGAATAAAGTGAGTGAACATTTAAGTAAATAAAGCATTTAGGAACGGAGGAGAGAAAAACAAGAAAACTCCTAAGGATGGCATGTAGGAGAAAATGAATCTCTGGGGGTCCACGGCCTAGGGCCTAGGCCTAATGGTTGCCTCCCTTCCAGGCAGTATACTTATTACAGCAGCAAGGAGATCAGAAAGTTCTTTATCGGTGCTGCTGGCTGTGGTCTTCCCTGTGGAGGAGGCCTCTCGCTGGCCATCGGGGGTGGAGGGTTTGGACCATCAATAGGCTTTGGGTTGCGATGGCTCATCAAACCTTGGGTGTGGATGCCCCGTTGACCCTCCATTGTGAGGTGCTTCTGGGATGGGTTGTGCCTCATCAGACGGGTAGGGAGGTGCCAGTACCTTTAGTGCTTTAAATGTTAATAAGAGCACTTTAAAGTCTATCCTGTAGTGCACGGGCAGCCAGTGAAGAGAAGCCAATACTGGAGTGATGTGTTCATGTTTTTATGTTTTTGTTAGGATTCTTGCAGCAGCATTTTGGACTGAAGTGCACAAATAGCTCTGTTTGTGCTGCCTGACAGAATGGCATTACAGTAGTCCAATCTAGATGTAACAAATGCGTGTATCAATTTCTCAGTGTCCTGTAACGAGAGGAATTGTCTTAGTCTAGCAATGTTTCTAAGCTGGAGGAAGGAAGATCTCGACACATTCTGAATGTGTGATTCAAAAGATAGATTATGATCACAGATGACACCCAGGTTTCATGCCATCCCCTTAGGGGAGAAATTAAAGTTATCATTACTCAGTTTTGTTAGTGAATGATGAACAGTTCGATTTTTGTCTCCTAAAATTATGACTTCTGTTTTGTCAGAATTAAGCATAAGAATTTTTTTTCTCATCCATGTTTTAATCTCAGACAGACAGCAGATTCGTTTTTCTAGGTCTATGGTGTTGTTAGGATTTACTGACAGATATAATTGTGTGTCGTCTGCGTAACTGTGAAAGTTAATATTATGTCGTCGAATGATATCACCTAAAGGGAGCATGTACAATGAAAAAAGTATAGGTCCGAGGACTGAGCCCTGTGGGACTCCGTACTTAACCTCAGTTAAATTTGAGTGGTTCTCGTTAATCTGTGCATATTGGAGTCTGTTTGACAGATATGATTTAAACCATGAAAGCACATTGCGAGATAGGCCAATACGGTTTTCTAAGCGGTGTATCAAGATTTTGTGGTCGATTGTGTCAAAAGCCGCACTTAAGTCTAATAAAATAATAACACTGGTGTGCCCTACATTGGAGGACTGAAACACGTCATTCAATACTTTTAACAGGGCCGTTTCTGTACTAAGGCCGGAACGGAAGCCTGATTGAAATTCTTCATAAAGATGATTATCGGTTAAAAAAGCTTGCAGTTGGTTTTCAACTACTTTCTCTAGAACCTTAGAAAGGAAGGGAAGGTTTGAGATAGGTCGATAGTGTTTAAGTTGGTTTGGGTCGACACTGGGTTTCTTAAGAAGTGGTTTAATTACAGCTATTTTAAATGATTCAGGAACAGATCCTGAGAATAAAGAGACATTGATAATATTGTGTATTCTGTGAATAATTCATGGCAGAGATTGTTTTAGCAGTTTAGTGCGTATAGGGTCTAGTGCGCAGGTTGTTGTTTTCATTTTAGTAATTAAGGAGACCAATTCCTGGTGATTTACTACGTTAAACGAGTCCAAGGTAGGCAGGGGCTGTGAAGGACTGCATGTGTCAGCTATAGTATCTGTGTATGTTTCCTGTTCTATCTGTTTTCTAATGCTGTTAACTTTGCTATTGAAATGATCCATGAAGTCACTACAGGTGAAATTGGGGGGGATGACCTCTGAAGGCTTTACCTTCTGGTTAGTAAGTGTCGCTATTGTATTAGAAAGAAAACGCGGGTTATTCTTATGCGTCTCTATTAAATTGGAGTAGTAGGCAGACCTAGCAGAGGACAGGGCCTGCTTGTATCTTATTATACTGTCATTCCATGCCATGTGAAGACCTCTAGTTTTGATTCTCTCCATTTACGCTCACATCTACGGCATTCTGTTTTAAGTGAGCGAGTGTGTTCGTCAAACCACGGTGAGTGTTTTGTTGGTTTTTATTTGTCGTGTCCTTAATGGGGCTACTAAAGCAGTGCTTAGTGTATTGTTGAAATTATTTAATAATTCATCTGCAGATCCTTCTTTTGATAAAGCTAGCATTTGGCAACAGGGTAGTGAATTTATGAATAGCAGTGGGATTTAGGCAGCGAGTTTCTATGTTCCTTTCCGTGTGTCTAATTCTACTCCTCCTACAAGGCAATCAATCATTACAAATTAAATTTAGCTAAAACAGCAATTCAAAATAATACATTTTACAATTTTCAATTTACAATTTACACAAGTACAGTAAGTGACATCCTACATCCTTGACAGTGAAAGCTAAGTGCTGTCAAGATGTAGGGTCACAGTCAAGGGCTACGGGAAAGGGAGCAAGGAGGAAAATAATCAAGAACGCGAGAAGCATAATACAACTGTGAAGTGCTATCTAGCAGGGATAGAGGACTAATATTACAAGTGCTGTCGGAAGAGATGCGTCTTGAGTAAGTGCCGGAATGAGGTCAAGGACTCTGCTGTTTTGACTTCGGTGAGCAGGTCGTTCCACCATTTAGGTGCCAGGGATGAGAAGGAGCGGTTCTGGAGGAGGCAGAGTTGGTCTATACAACTGGGTATTTTACTGGAGCAATCTAAGTGAAGTACCTTGCTCAATCAAGGGTACAACAGCACTGCCCCACCTGGGATTTGAACCCAAAACCCACAATATGAGTCCAGAGCCCTAAGCACTACTCCACAGTGTTGCATTAATCACAGACTGTACCAAGGCTCCATGTGATTCTTTATTGCACTTATACTGTTATTATTGTTTATTTGATTTAATTTTAATTATTCACTGATTGAGTCGTGTTCTCAAATTGTTTGTTTTCATTGATTGTATTCACTGATTGATTGACTTTAATTGATATTCACTATTATTGAACAGGCAGAAGCTTTGATCCCCGATGCGGCGCACCTGCATCACTGAGCAGCGGCCGCCTTCCCTCATGGCCACTACACCTGTGGACACTCAGCTGTAGATAAAGGCTGCCCTGCCAGAACAAAGGGGCACGGCGGAGCACCAGCAGGGACAGTGACTGCGGGACGGGTTACAGAGGAGAGGATATCGGCTGTGAGGGTGCCAGCCGGTAGGCACTAACTCCTCGCAGGGTCGGAGCGGGTCCCTGCAGATCGGGAGCTGCCTGGAGAAACATTAGCCGCTGGACGCAGTGACTCGACAGCAACAAGAGGATCTAAGGGACTATTACTGGCCAGAGACATTGACTTGGCTTCTACAAGACTGTATTCCTGGACTTGCCTTCTTGGCTCTGCGGTTTCCAGCTTCTCGGCGATAGACGGCACTTTGGGGCTCCGGACCAGCAGCCGGAGGGAGAAGCACATAGCGGACGGGTGAGAGGGACGCGCTCAATATCCCTGTGAGCTTGTGATCGCAGCACTTGCCAGTGAGCGAGCGTGTCCTCCTCCTGAGACTGCTCTTTGTCCTGGATTGGGGCTGCTTGTGCGGACGAGCTGCTCGTTTGTGAGGATCTCTAGCCTGGGACGGAACCGGAGGCCGAGCCGGGTTGGGACTGTGTAATTGAGACCATTCTCTCGCCATTCTCCATCGTTTCATACATACGTTTTTTGATTGTGAATATAGGGGGTATTGTCTGGGCTTAGTTTTATTTGGGAATTTAGTATAGTTTATTATATTTTCAGCTTTTGTATAGGTTTCTGTATTTTTATTTTTGCCCAGGTGATTAAAGGCAATTTTAATTGTAAAAAAAACATTGAGAGAACGGTCAGATTTCGTGCCCTGCTAGTTGCCCCTGTTGTATTGTACATGCTGAATTTTATTTAATGGACTAGAATAAGACCTTTCTTATTTACTGGTGACGTCTGTCCTGGGACCTTACCTGCAGGGGGAAATAAGTGAGTGGGAGCGAGTCCCCACCTCGCGTAACTCAGTTGGGATGGCGTAGCGAGACTTCATGCGACCCAGTCAGAGGTGATTCTAGGGTATGTGGGGGCCCCAGGCAAAATAAATCCTGATGGTGAAGCCAGGGAGAGCATGGGGGGGTTTCCCATTTGCGACACCCCTGGACCCACTGTTCACTGCCACTCGTGACAATTTTCAGGTTTTTCTGAATGCTTAAACACTAACAGTGATTCTTGAAGTACTATCTCTGAAATAATTAACACTTTTAGGCAATGTATTTAACAAGTGAGCAATGGGTTCAATCAAATATGAGCTGTTATACTGTTGCAGGTATAATTGGGATATTTTGAGATGGAAACCGGTAAGTGCTGTAGTCTTACTGGTACAGTAATATGTACTGTACTTTCATAATGAGAAGGATCTCTCACTACAGTTTCTCAGTCGTTTATACACTGTGACCGAAAGCATGCACAGAGTGATCCGAGGTTCAAGCTAACATCCCAGAACCACTTCTGCAGGACTATGCACACCTTCACCTTGCTTCAACTCAATTGGTGAGTCCAGTTCACTCATGTTGCAAAACATTACTCGCAACTCTCAATGTGTTGGCACAATTGTCATTGAGAAAACACCTGTACCTTTTGTGCAATACATGAGTCATCAGACAAAACTCAAAGTGCTAATGTACTACAACACACTTCACGTCTGCAAACCCATCCATCCATTTTCAAAACACACAATTCCTGTGAGGGTCGCAGGGCAGCCAGAGCCGATCCCGGCAGTGATAGGGCACAAGGCAGGAATACAACCAGGACAGGATGCCAGGCCATCGCTGGGCAACATATACACAGCAATTTAACATAACCTAAACTGCATGTCTTTGGACAGTGGGAGGAAACTGCAGAGCCTGGAGAAAACCCACACGGCACATGGCAAATAATGCGATTAGACTCAGAGAAATCCAAACGTGTATAATAGAGGATAATGGGATGTTTCAGAACATAGACCATGTTTCAATATCCACTATTGATCGTTTGCTGAGAAGGCACAGGATGAGCATGAAGCAAATATATCGTGTACCATTTGAGAGGAACTCTGATCGTGTGAAAGAGATGTGCTACTTTTACATGCAAGTGAGTATGAAACTGTTTCCAGTACTATTGTGCACTTAGAAGAGACAGAGGTCCAGGAAGTGCAGTAATGCACCATGTTCTAATCACTGTTCCTACATGGTCAGAGAATACTCAAGCTTGATGCCAGCGATGACCACATTGAGTTCATCTATGTGGACGAGGTAGGATTCAAGAGGCGGTGCTGGGGAAGGAACATCATTGGCCAGCAAGCAGGTCCCTGGCCAAAGGGGTGGAAACATAACCATGTGGGCTGCTATCAGTCATTGCATTTTGTTGCTTGTTATATATAAATACATTGATAATTTTTGGGTAGGCAGGATCATCCATGCATCCATCCATTTTCAAAACCACTTAGGGTCGCAGGGAAGCTGGAGCTGATCCTAGCACGCATAGGGTGCAAGGCAGGAACACACCCAGGGCAGGATGCCAGGCCAGCACTGGGCAACACACACACACACATACAGGGCAATTTAGTATGGCCAATTAAGCTAACCCACATGTCGTTGGACGGTGGGAGGAAACCCACATGTACCCGGGGAAAACATGCAAACTCCATACAGACAGGCAACCCAAGCTGGGTCTTGAACCTGGGACCCCTAGAGCTGTAAGGCAACACACCACTGTGCCACGACTGGCCAGGATCAAACATTGTATAATATAAAGTTCTTTACTGTCTGTGTTGATGGATTCTTTTTGTTTTCCTACATGAATCTTCCATTTTGAGGAGAGAGTTTTATTTTTCTAAACACAGTGTATTCTTAATGCTCAGTGTGAGAAACAGATATGATGTATGTGTGTGTGATTCTGACCCAATTCTTTGATTTTGAGGGCTGTGTATATAGTTTTTAGGCCAGAATTTTCCCCTGTGTGTGTTTAGCAGATGTGACTTTTTATTATGGGCATTGTGTTAACAGTTTAGGAGTATTGTGGTATAATAGTGTGTATGCAATTGGGAAAAACTATAAAACCATTCAAATGTTTTTAGAGAACTGCAAGAAAACCAGTATCTGGTCGACTGTTCACCCCAGAGCAGGAAACGCACATTGTAAATATAAAATAACTGCATCACACTCAGAGAACTGCAGGACCACATAATGGCAGATAACACACATTCCACAACATCAACAGAGTGAGTCTCTCGGCACTCTCTCGTCTACTGAAACTTAATAGAATTGGGATGAAGCAGCTATACAGAGTTCCTTTCGAACAAAACTCAGACCGTGTAAAACAACTGAGATATGAATATCTGCACGTAAGCTATACTATCCTATCATTGGTACTGGATCTGGAAGTGCACGGTGCTACATCATATTGACTGATCCCTGTCTTTTCATACTGTGCTACATTGTTTTGTCATGGAGCTAGAAGCAGATTCAGTGCATCGTGAGCTAATATATGTGGACGAGGCAGGTTTCAATCTTGCAAAAACAAGCGGCCACGGCAGAAATATCATCGGACACCGTGCAATCATCAACATCCCAGGACAACGTGGTGGCAACGTAACAATGTGTGCGGTCCTTCACCATCATGCAATCCTTGGCCCATACAACACTGCACACATCATCACATTTCTGGACACCCTCCACAAACAGACTAATCCCTAATGACTGGGTGCCAGAAAAGCCCAGGTACGTTATCATCTGGGACAATGTTAGTTTCCACCGGGCTGCTGTGGTCCGCAATTGGTTCACAGGTCACCCACTTTTCATCAAACTCAATCGCCCCCATAATCTGCGTTCTTGAATCCTATTGAAGAATTCTTCTCTGTATGACGTTGGAAGGTGTATGATCGCCAGCCCCACCAACGCATACCCCTTCTACAGGCAATGGAGGAGGCTTGTGGAGACATCGATCAGGGGTCATGCCAGGCCTGGATATGGCACTCCAAGCGATACTTTCCATGCTGCCTGGCTCAAGACAACATCGCATGTGATGTGGATGAAGTCTTATGGCCAGACCCACAAAGAAGGTGAGATGTAGCCTAATTTTTTCTGTTCTTTTTCCTAGCACAAATGTCTTTTCTTCTACTGCATTTTTGTTGTTTGAGGAGTGTTAGAACATTGAGAGAAAGAAAAAAAAACATTCCCCTTATTTGTATTGATAATGGGTTACAGTGAGGGAAAAAAGTATTTGATTCCCTGCTGATTTTGTACGTTTAAGAGAGTGCTCCCTTTAAGAGAGTGCTCCTAACCTCAGCTCATTACCTGTATTAAAGACACCTGGGAGCCAGAAATCTTGCTGATTGATAGGGGATCAAATACTTATTTCCCTCATTAACATGCAAATCAATTTATAACTTTTTTGAAATGCGTTTTTCTGGATTTTTTTGTTGTTATTCTGTCTCTCACTGTTAAAATACACCTACCATTAAAATTATAGACTGATCATTTTTTTGTCAGTGGGCAAACGTACAAAATCAGCAGGGGATCAAATACTTTTTTCCCCTCACTGTATGTTCGGGAATACACATTATTAGTATTATTTTTATTTCTTGGCAGACGCTCTTATCCAGGGCGACTTACAAAATAGAAGCGCAATACAAAGTGCAAGAATACAATTCAGTACAAGGCATCAAACATTACAAATTCAAATTTACATTATACAAGGCAATTCAAAACATAATACATTTTACAACTTCCAATTTACACAAGTAAATACAATAAGTAAAGTCATACATCCTGGAAAGTGAAAGCTAAGTGCTGTCAAGATGTTAGGTCCCAGTCAAGGGCTACGGGAAAGGGAGCAAGGGGGAAATCAATAATACAAGTATTAGTAATACAAGGCAAGAAGCATGGTAAAATGTTGTGAAGTGCTACCTTACAGGAGAGTAAAGGGACTAATATTACAACTAATATATCCTTCCGGCGCTAACTCAAGACATCTTTTCAGACAGTACTTGTAATATTAGTCCCTTTAATCCCCGTTAGATAGCACTTCATAGCATTTTGTCATGCTTCTTGGATTATTGATTGATTTTCCTCCTTGCTCCCTTTCCTGTAACCCTTGACTGTACCTTACATCTTGACAGCACTTAGCTTTACTTTCCAGGATGTATGTCCGCACTTACTGCACTTAACTGTATAAATTGGAAGTTGTAAAATGTATTATATCTTGAATTGCTTTGTTTAATGTAAATTTGAATCTGTAATGTTTGATGCCTTGTATTTAACTGTATTCTTGCACTTTGTATTGCACTTATTTTATAAGTCGCCCTGGATAAGGGCGTCTGCCAAGAAATAAAAAAAAAAATAATAATATTGTGTCGGTATCGGGAGCCAGTGGCGGGAGCGGAGCAGTGGAGTAGTGTGTGCGAGGGAAAGAGATTACCAGGCGAGCCGCAGAGTTCTGGATGAGCTGGAGCGGCGGGTAGTAGTTGCAGGCAGGCCGGCCAGGAGGGAGTTGCAGTAGTCCAGGCGGGAGAGGACCAGTGACTGGACGAGCAGCTGAGTCAAGAAGTTGGTGCGGAAGGGACGGATTCGGCGTATGTTGCTCAGGAAGAATCTGCAGGTGCCTGTCAGTGTGGTGATGTGCTGGGTGTAGGAGAGCGCAGGATCAAGAATGACTCCTAGATTTTTAGCGGAAGAAGCAGGAGAAAGTGTGGTGGATTCCAAGGGGATTGAGATGGGGAGATCAGCAGAAGGTGAGGAAGAGTGGGGGAAAAAGAGGAGATCCGATTTAGAGAGGTTGAGCTTGAGGTGGTGTGACTGCATCCAGGCGGAGATAGCAGACAAACAGGAAGAGATGCGAGAAGGGATGAGAGGGTCAGAAGAGGGAAAAGACAGGAAGATCTGGGCATCATCTGCATAGAAGTGGTAGGAGAAACCATGGGATGCGATGAGGGGGCCCAGGGAGCGAGTGTAGAGAGAGAACAGGAGCGGGCCCAGGATGGAGCCTTGGGGTACGTCTATGAGGAGAGGTTGGGGGGTGGATGAGGAACCTTGCCATGTCACTTGGTAGGTCCAGTCGTTGAGGTAGGAGGAGATCCAGGTGAGAGCAGTTCCAGAGATACCGAGGTCAGCGAGGTAGGAGAGGAGGATGGAGTGATCGACAGTGTCAAATGCTGCAGAGAGATCAAGGAGGATGAGGACTGAGGAGAGGGAGGCCGCCCGAGCACACCGGGGGGAGTCAGTGACTGCCAGGAGAGCCGTCTCGGTGGTGATTCTGAGTCTGAGATGTCCAGGGGTGTCATGAAGAGTTGCGAAGGGGAACAGCCTCTAGACAAGATGAGGTCTAACTGGCAGCCTGCACTGTGAGTGGGTGGAGACGGAGAGAGAGAAGTTAAAGGAGTAAAAGAGAGGAAGAAATCCGGCAGAGTGGGAGGGTTTGGAGAGGATGGTAGGTGAGGACAGCGAGGGGAGGGAGGAGAGAAGAAAGTCGAGTTCATCCAGGAAGGTGGTGAGTGGACCAGGAGGACAGTAGAGAACTAGAAGAAAGAGGTGAGAGGGAATTCAAAGCTGTTGGAGGCGATAGAGGAGAGAGAGGGGGGTGGCACAGAGAATAGCAGAGAAGGGGAGAGCAGGAGCCCTATTCCCCCCCCACCCAGTAAGACAGGGGGAGTGGGACAGGACAAACACAGAGGATAAGGCAGCAGGGGTGGATGAGTTCTCCGGGGAGATCCATGTCTCAGTGAGAGCGAGGAAATCCAGAGAGTGGTGGGAGGCGAAGACGGAGATGAAGTCGGCCTTGTTGGAAGCATACTTTACACATTTGGATGCCTGTGTGTATGTGTGTTTACTACATGTATGAATAAACTTTATTGCAAACTGCTATGCCCTGTACATGAAAAAGCAAAAGCCACAAGTGTTTTTCATTTATACTATCATTCATGCTTAGTTGGCGCTTTGTGTGCCTATTCAAATAATGGTTTGTGTGTACTGTATTGCATACGCAACCTATCGTTATCTTTCAAGTCGGAAGCACTGCCCAAGGGGGAGGGGTTGCTGTATAACAAAGCCGTCGCAGGGGCGGAGGCAGCGAGCTGATAAGGGAGCCTGCCACGAGGTGCACCGCAAGGGTGCCTAGGCAACACAACTCCAGACAGTTACCTCAGGGATCCCGTAGGGCCGCACCTGAGCCGTCCAGGAGCGAGGACCATAGTCACGCTCTACCGGGAGCTGTCTGCTATCAGCATATACAAAGCGGGGCTACAGAGGTTAACTCTTATGCCCTCCACTTACAAGAACAAGGCCGGCTGCTCTACTAGTGCAGCTAGGAGCGAGGCCGTAATCTACTTGCACAATGTCTGGTGTAGGCAATCAAGCACTTGTGCGGCCTCCGCGCAATATCATGGCAGTGGACCCCTGATCCAATAGGAGCGGGTCACAGACCCAATGAGAAAAATACAATATAATACATAGCTGGCTAATCAGAAAGAGTAGCCGAGCTGAACAATATACAATATAAACATATCGCATGACAGGAAGACAGGACAGGAAAACTTCGGAGGTTTCAGGAGAAGCATGCAATCTGCCTTAATGTTTCAAAATAGCCCTATTGTAAATATAAACCAAAGATATTAAATGTTGTAATTTCCAAAACAGGGCAGTTGCCATAATATCAGGTACTGTCAAATGTTCTCTAGCCGAAAACTGTTTTTTTCAGTTTGTTACGCCATGGCGTCCAACTCGTAACACCTTTTTTCACTATGTCACCATAGAGACATTTCAAGCCAGGCAGTTTATTAGGTTTACAAATAATAATAAATAATCTAACTGCTGTTTGACGTCTCCCATGTCAGCTTCTCCTTGTACTGCTTCGAGACAGGACAGAAGATTGCTTTAGTTTCTATGTCGCCACAGTTTCAATGAAGGCACTGTTCCTCGGAAGATGTCACAGAAAATATACAGTATCCTCTTGGACTGGGGCTGGTATTGCGAGACCATGACCGTGCAGGCCCCACACCCCCATCTCCACAGCCATACTTCGTCCCAGTCAGCCTCACTGCGGAGACAAAGGAGTCAAGGAAAAACATCCTTGGCAAGAATTCATGAGCTCGGCAGGATGACACAAAGAAGGAAATACTACAGAGTAACGAAACAATCACCAATCTAGATGTACACGTAATGTCACTTAAGGAAATATTGAAAGTTTAAAGTTCTTAAATACTGATTATCCCCCAGTCCATTATACTGTGGGTGCAAATATTATATTTCCTCATAGTTTACATTTGCTTACTATAGTATGTTTTTCCAAGGTTTTGCATGTAAACAATACATTAGCTGGTCTTCTCTTATAATATTATTATTGTTATACTGTTTAAAGTTATTGGATCCTATAGGGTATAAAGTTAAAAGTCACACATAAAAGAAAACAACAACATGCCAAAAAATGCAACGAAGTATCCCATAACCACAATATGTAATCTTTACATGCAAAAGTTAATAGAAACAAGAATATCGAAGTTGCCATGGTAAGAATACATAATGTCTCCGTATAGAATAGTATTCAAAGTTATACAGTATATCTAACCTTTAATTAGTTATTTTAAATCAAACTTATGTGTAATGATTGTAGGCTATTCATATTGCAGATATTAAACAACTAAAAACATGATCCTAAGTCAAACTCACTAACAAGCCATTCAGCGGTGGTTCTAGCCCCTTTCATCTCGGGGGGCATGGCTGGGGCCAGTTGTAATCGTAGCGGGGCCATCATCGGGGGGGTGTATTGTCCATGATGTTAGTGGTGGGGAGGGGTGCTGACAGTGTTTTGTCCACGGTGCCAGTTAGGGGGGCCACAGGGGGTATGTGCCAAATTTGAGGTATGTGCCTATCCTGCGTTTTCTTTTCTTTCTTATTTCTTTTTTTTTTACATACCAAAGTAAAGCTGTGACCTTATTTGGCAAAGTAGGGTTCAGGATTTAAATTCACAGTGGCTACCTGAACTAACAGTAATGGGGCACACAACAAGTAAACAGAGAAAATAACTACACTATTCCTACCCTCCCAAATCTTACAGGACAGGTGAGATGCCCCTACTCCAAGATACTTATACAATAGAAAAACTATGGTAATAATAATATAGCCCAAGACAAAAAATATTAATCTTTCTAGACTGTATTAAAGTTCAGCACTTCGGAAAAATAGAATTATTTTGTATTTCAATAAAACAAAAATAATTACTGGTATCCACACACCCAACCAATGTAAATGTCACGGACGGTGTTAATTAGCTCCTTAATCACCATTACTTATTATATTTATATTTCACTTCACTTTATGCAATATGGCTTGTGTATTTTGTTTGGTTCTATATTGCCATTATTTTGTGTGTTGATTATCTTTCACTTTATTGTTTAATTTGTTATTCACTTAGTATTATTTTGATTGTTTGCACGCGTGCCTTATTATTTGTGTTTCTTTGAGCCAATCACCACCGCACAACTCACCTGGGTCCACCTGCACTCTTCACACGCGTCCCCACTTAATCACCCTGCCCTGGGAGAGGAGAGGAGGGAGCGTCTGATACGAGCCGCAGAGACCTCCCACATTGGAAAGTGGACTTCAGCAGACAGGAGGGGAGGTGGCAGACCTGGGAGCAGGACCCAGATCAACACGGCGCACAGGGACAGAATAGTGATGTCGTTCGCGAATGTGCCGGGTCCCGTCTGAGAAAGGATGTCTGTTCTTATGTTTTTATTTCTTATAAATTAATACAAGACAGAATAAAAGTATGAATGTTGTGTTGATGTGCTGCGTATGATGACATTGTCCCGGTGCTCCCGTTTGGTGCAGCACACACACCTCAACACAACATTCAGTCAGTGCGAGTGGTGCGGCCGAGCAGTGTGGCGAAAAGTTCATCTTTAATTACGGGTCAGAAAACAAGATGAGTGACAGGCACAAACGAAGTAGCATTTGGATGCATTTTGATAATATAAACAACAAAGGCAGAATGTAAAAATTGTAAAGTATCATATCAAGCAGGGTCTACTAACAACCTTCACAGACACATTAGAATTATAAATCCATCAATGCAGTTGGAAGAAAACAGGCAAGCTAGCATGCCTGCTACTGAAAATGAAAATACCTGTGCGATTACTGGAACCATTGCTGCTGCAGTGCTCACAGCCACCCCTCAGGCATCAGGTACTGCGACCTATTGCAACCCATAGTTCTATAAGCCAATTTATGCCAAAGGCCATGACCCCAGCAAGACCAAACACAATTGATGAGGTATTGGCTAAAATTATTGCAAGGGAATTCCAACCATTCTCAGTCGTGGAGGACAAGGGATTTAGAAGCTACACCCATGCTCTCAATCCAATGTATGTTCTTCCAAGCAGGAAAACACTCTCCCAAACAACTATTCCAAGACTGTATGACAGACAATGTGCTTCACTGCAAGAAAGGGTTAAAAAGGCTACAGCAGTTTGCCTGACAACTGACTGCTGGACATCCAGAGCCACCACTTCCTTCATGTCTGCTACATGTCACTTCATTGAAAATTATAAAAAATGGTGTCCAATCTTCTGGACTGTTTTGAGTTTAGTGGCAGACACACTTCAGATAACTTGGCAGAGGGACTGCTAAGAGTGCAAAAAAAGGGTGGCAAGTAGAAAACAAAGTGGATTGCTGTGTTACTGACAACGCAGCTAACATCACCAAAGCTTTTTAACATCTTGAAATGGACCCACCACCCATGTCTCGTGCACACAATCAACCTGGTTGTAAGAGATGCCCTGAAGGTGATGAAGCCCACTGTGAACAAAGTGAAGGCGATGCGGGAATTCTTCCATAAGAGCACACGAGCCACAGAGAAGCTGAAGTCTTCTCAACGCCAGATGGGTATGCCTGAGCTGAGGTCCAAACAAGAAGGTGGAATTCAACATTTCATATGCTGAAACGGGTTCTGGAGTCCAAGGATGCAATCATCTCTACCTTGGCCATTATCAATGCACCTGCTGATGCTCTGAGCCAAGAAGAGTGGGAGGAAGTGCGAGAGACATGCACTGTTCAGGAACCCTTTGAGCAGTCACTGTGGAGATCAGTGCAGACAGGTACAATGGACAACTGTTTTTACATTAGTATTACATAATTGCATATTTGAGGTGCATATTAGAGGGGAATGGCAGTAATAATAGACAAGAATAAACTGAACAAAGTCCATATACCACATAATAAAACAAAGCATAATTCTGAGTTTTCTCTTTTTTTTCAGCTACGTGACAGCCTCCAAAATGCTACTCCTGTGCAAGGGTCTGCAGAGAATAACAGCCCACCACCAGACAGGAGGAACAGTAACCAAAGGGAAAGAGAGAGAGTTGGTGACTGCTCTCTGTGCATCTATGGAAAGAAAGTTCCACAGAATGGAATACAATACTGTTCTCTCAGAAACCACCATACTGGACCCAAGGTTCAAACAGCTGTCCTTCAATGACAACAGAGCTGTTGATGAGGCACCTCAAAGAGTAACAGCAGCAGCAAGATGCAGCCCCAGCAGCCAGCAGGCTACACCACTAGGAGGCCAAGAGGGAGAAGAGGGAGCAGGGGCACTAGAAGTGGAGCCACAAACGTCTGCTGTTTGGAGGTTCTTTGATGAAAGAGCAACAGGAGACACTGCAAGAAGGAATCCCACAGCAGATGCTATACTGGAAGTAAGATCCTATCTTGAAGAGCCCCTTATCCAAAGAGCCACAGACCCGCTGAGCTGGTGGGAGACCGAGGCTTCAGTCTACCCACGACTGGTCAAGGTGATGGCAGGGAGACTCTGCATCGTAGCAACATCAGTCCCTTCAGAAAGAATCTTCTCCAAAACAGGGCAGATAATAACAGAAACCGGATCAGCCCCTGTAAGCTGAGGCACTTAGACTTTCTTAATGCCAGTCTGCACTAAAGACAAGGTCACTGGTAATATATACATCTAGAACTGTTGGATGCTGCCGTTATGCGCATTGTAATTCATTTTTTATTTGTTATATGGTTCCATTTTGAGTGTGGTTTGCTTGGAATGGTTTGTGTTTTGGATAGTTCAATATAAATAAAACGTTCAATACACATGTGTAATAGTGTTTGATGTTTTCACATGATTTACGTTTTTTTTTTTTAATACAAAACATGTAAATTATGGTATTCTGGAAATTATAAGATTAAGTATAATTACATTGAATAAGTGATGTATGTGCACACATACCAATCATAGGTCCAAACATTGCTAAATTTGCCTGAATTATAAAAGCCAGAAGTGGTACTAAATGAAGAGCCATTTGGGAGCCGAAAGAGCCGGCTCTTATTGCTGAATTGAGCCAAATGGTCTGGCTCACTGAAACCAGCCGGAATTCCCATCACTAGGACAGAAGCAGAGAGAGATGGATTCCTCTGGAGGCTACAGTGAGTGCACCTTTGGTTTCGCTGATTTCCATGGAGTGTGGAAACGTAGAGAAGTTTAAGACGCCAAGCTGCGAGTGATTTCCTGCTGTGCCCACCCCTCTCCCCTCCTTGGATTATAAGCGATCGAGGAAAGACATTGAACATTACAGTGTCTGTTTACATACTGGACCTACTAACCTGGGCGCTGTGTTGCTTGGGTATTCCTCCATGCAGTGGACAGGGCAGCTGGAAACCGGCAAACAGGGAAACCGGCAAACAGAGAAAGCGAGAAGAGGGTTAACATTAACGTTAACGAGGCTGACCCGGCAGTCCACTGTCCAGATTCCGCCCTGCAGTGAGATGGTGCTGTGGGCACAGGTGCCAGAGTTCCCCCACATAGCGGAATACTGTGTCCTGATCGAGGCTTGGGATGAGGAGCGAGAGCGGCAGGTGGCACGGACCATCACGTGGGTATGCCAGGGTAGGGTCCCGTTGCCAGTGTTAAATCTTTTCCCCTACCCTGTAGATGTGCCCCAGCGCTGCCCACTGGCTAGACTCTCCCGTATAGACCAGCAGGACATTATCACTGAGGATGAGGCGACATTCCAGTTCCGATATCCAGACATGGTAGAAGTGGGGGTCCGTCCGGTCCAGACACAGGGGGTGACAGGGACCGTGGACTGGACAGGGGGAGCCACCGACTTGTCCAGGGAGCAGTGAGGATGGTTAGGCCCTGTTGCAAAAGTGGTGTTGCATCTAGTAATGTAACCATTCCTTATATCCCAGGACATTAGTTTATAGACACTGTTGCACCGTTTGTAGTAGAACACTTGCATTTACTCATAAGGCAGTTCCCTAATCTCAATCCCTTACACTGGTTTATTTATGGACTTCCTTCCTAATTGATAGGGTATTACTGTTTGTGAAAGAACTATTTCCATACAGTCAAAGTTTCATGACATTAGACTTTAAACTAACTCATATCTCATTCAATTATTTATTCATTTATTCTACATCAAGTTATATCTTCAGTAACGTCCGTATTTTCCCACGTTTCATTCAATCACCATCAGAAGCTCTCTGTGCTAAAAGTGGCAGCACATTTGTCTCACACACATCAAACTCGCCTTTTCCTGCTTCCCAAGCCTTATCAACTTACTCAGACCCTCGTCAACTTACTCAAACCCTCTTCAACCTTGGTCAACATTGCTCTGCATTCTAACAGCTATTCTTTCTCCTATTCTTAATTTCTTACAAGAAATGTATTCAGGTTTTTTTATCAATATGTTTTATTTATATTTATACAGATGTCACTCCATTATTCGTTTATTGAAGTCATATATGTACCTAACAAAATATTAGCCAATAGGCCATTGATCTCAATAATGATTCCCATAATCCTAGGACACCTTCTCTTTTACTCTTCCTTTCCATTCTTACTTTTCTCCTGTAAAGCATTTTATATTACTTGAGCTTACTTATTCTATAGTTGTAATCTTATACTTCTGCGGTATCTTACCCTTTTCCTACATCACTCATCTTAAAACCATGGTCTACTTTGACTTTCATTTCAGGTATTATATGCTAGGCACCAATAACCAAACATTTTCTGAAAGACTGTAACATGTCACCAGACTGTTTACATTCTCCTGCTTTCACAGGCTGTCAGGGCTGCACCAGGCTCTCTTCTAGCCTTTCGTTTCCTTGAATTTGACTTTTGACAGAGCTTGTCCATAACATGATGTTTAACAAACAAATTCTGGTTCTTCTTGTGGAGACACCATGACTATTTATGTATTACTATTATTATCCATCTGTTTATTCAATGTATATTTTGGATTACTTTTCTTATAATAGTCTTTCTTTCTGATTTCTGATGCTTGAGGCACTCTGTATAGAGCCAAAGATCCTCATGAATATGATAAATCTGTTGTTACATTTTTAAATATAATTCTAAAATGATTGCCAAAACATAGACATTTACCTTATATCACCTTCAAACTATACATATACATAAACACACAAAGCACATACACATTGATATCTAAAGATAATTCAGATATCCGATCTGTGGCATGTTTTATTGACCCTGCAGTGTCTCAAACAGCCCTTATAACTTATTATTTAAGCTTATGATTATTTAGAATAAAATGTCAAATAATCCCACTCGATTATTTCATTATTTCACTATCTCAGTTTTCTTGATCCATTGTGAAAAAGTTCTGTTATTTCCTCCTCATCTGTAGAGGCTACATTAGCCCACTCCCCGGTCTGATATTCTCGTAGTAACTGTATCCAAATGTTGGGCGGACATTTAGCCTTCACGATGATGTGTACATCGTGCGGGTGAAGGAGGTGAATAACCATCTTTTCATCTAGAATATCCCAAAAAGTTGTGTTACCCTGGTTTGGTTTTAATTTTGGGAGGGACGCCCATATCATTTCTTTTTCTCCTGGGGAGAAGGGGACATGGGTTTTAGTCGTATAGACTATTGATTGACCTTCCTCTTTACTCTGTCTAGTTTTGACTTGCATGGGTGCAGCTGGGACCGTTTTCAGAGCGGTCAGATCTGGATACAATGTATTATTATAACCAAAATCAGTGATTGATTTATATTCCGGATTATATGGGGGAGGAGCGCTAGCAAAACCTCCTTTTTCATATTCCCATGCTTTGCGATCTAAATCATCCCAATCGGGCCTGTCGTCCTCGGAGTGATCTGTGTCGCGACGCGCTCCTAACACGGCAGCACATCGCGCACCTACACCTTCACCTTTTCTGACCACTTTTCTTGCCCTTCTAATTTGCCTTGTAGTTCTATTAATTCTATCGTATTTTTCACAACTTCTGCTCTCAATTCACATTACTGTTTATGATGATCTTCCATTTCTGTTATTTTCTTTTCTTGATTCTCACCAACCTGACACAATATCACAATTCCTTTCTCTGTCTTATCTGGTTGTTGTTGCTTCCACCAGTCCCGGTGCTCCTTCGAAGACCAGTCTTTCTCCCAACTTCCTTCCAACATTTTCTTCTCTACATTCTGTTTTTTTATTTCTCAAAAAACCAATAATGCTGGTGTCACTCATTGTGACGATTTATCTGAAATATTACATTATTATATATATATATATATATATATATATATATATATATATATATATATATATATATATATATATATATATTATAATAAAAACAAACACTCTAGTAAGGTACGGACACCCGTACATGACACTGGCTAAGGTAAGGGAACCCATAAACAACCATAAGCACCCCCGGACCTAGGACAGCCTGTAACTTGCTAACTTGCTGTTTTGTTTGCTTCTCATCGCTTGCTGCTAGTTGCATGCCAAACGAGTTCGTTCTGTCCAAAATATAAGCTTTTTTTCTTCTAATAAACTCAATACAAATACAGTGCACTAGCAACTATTTCCCTTTCAAAAGTTGTAGTCCCGTTTCAGTTAAAACAAAATGTGTGCTTCAAAGAAAGAAAATACTATTGCTGCTGACTTGTGTTTCTTTTCCCTCTTTACCTGCTCTTATCACAAAGCTTCTCAACACAATCTCAGGTGCAGGTGCACTCTGCGCTATCCTTTGCCCGAGCTTTGTCCAGGAAAACTCACTGTAGCCATCTTAGTTCAACACGGGCTCTCCTTACCTGCGAGTCACACGGGTCCAGTTCACTTTGCAAGTGAACAGTCTCTTCTCAGAAACAATAAGGAAACTTGGAAAGAAACACAATCCCAGGTCGGTGTTAAAAAAAAGTTCTTTGTTTTCATATTAAAAGAAAACATTTGTATTTTCTCTGCACACTTCACAGCTCCAATTAGCACACTCAACTAATCCCTGCCCCCCTCAGAACCGTCACTAAAGAAAGGTACTCACAGTCATTTTAAATATGACATCCTGTAGCGTTTCATTTCAAAATATGATCTTATTATCACTTGAACCAAATAAATCCTTTGACCCACTAATACCAAATTACAGTTAGGGGGGCCACAGGTGTGATTTGAAAATACGATCTTCCATGTCTTTCTGTTGTGTTTTGACCTGGGGATCTGTAATTGTCCAAGTGGCTACTGCACATGTACTTATTTAATATTAAATGTGTTATTTAATTAGGCTTGGTTCTGGTGAGCATGTACAAGACGTCAGCTTTTTAAATAACTGTGTGTATTGGATCATACACATTTTAGAAATACTCTCTCAAACTTCCCGCATTGGTACCTCACCAGGGAGGTAGAAAACAGCAATAGCATTGAAAAAGTGTGATTGTAGTTCTGCTCTTCTGCAATATATTTCTACAAGATCTTTAACATCTTCTTTAACATTGTTTTAAAGGCTGGGACCAATATGGTGGAATATCTCCAACACACGGACATTGAGAGACTCGACCCCTTTGTGCTGCTGCTCAGAGACCAACTCTCAGTTGTCTCTGAGTAGGCTATGGATCAACTTCCTTTCCTAATATGAAGGAGACAATGGATACAAAACCTATAGGCAACTATGAAAAACAGGCGATTATTGTTATTCTTCTCATTATAAACTACTTAATACATCTCTCGCATAAAGTACAACAGGATAGTGGTGACGTCATTCAGGATTGGATTGCCATTGGTCAAAAGCCCTCGGAGAGAAATTGTGTGGCGACACTCCACACTCTTAGAAGAAATTGTTCTGCACAGAACCATAAAGGGTTCCTCGAGTAATCGCTCTGGTGGATCCCTTTATGGTTCTATGTAGAACCCCTTCAAAGGGGTTACATGAAGAACCCCCAAACATAGCGTTCTATACAGAACCATTCGTTTTAAAATGTTATATATAGAACCCATTCAAAAGGGGGACACGTGCTATACCTGAATTTGTTTTCCAAATACAATCTTTAAAAAATGTATGAGTTCATATATACAAACACACATACACAACGTAGAAATCACACTACTAGTGAAGTAACTTCATTTACATTATATGCCACAACTCCTCAATTTGGAAAGCAAAAACAAGACATCTGATGTAAAAGTGTAAACTAATTACGAACAGCACTTTTGATTTTTATCTTCAATTCAGGGGCTACTTATTCACACAGTAAACTGTATTCTCTCTTCAGAGTGACTGGAATGTTTTTGCCTACATTCAACTTAAATATGAAAGTTTCCAAAAACGGCATAGTTTTCTTTAAGGCTATTCAATGCCAAACACAAAATTCTCTCTGCTTTCAGTGCTTGTCCTTCAGCACAATTACACAGGTTCATGATGTTCTCATTTCAATACATTGTTTTCTTATTTAAACTATTTGACTTTGAGCTTACATTGAGAATAAAATCACTTTTGCAAGTAAAACCTGGCCAAGAAAGGAAGCAGCACTACAATAAAACAATACACAGAATACAAAGCAGTTCCTTCAAAAGTGAAAGTGATAAAGAGTGATGTCTGTCAGTAAATTACGTTGAGATACATATTGGTTATTTTGAATTAGGAGTCCAACTTCAATATCTTCTATTAACAAGCCAAAATACAGATCAGAATTACGGGTAATTGAAAAGAATATGTAGCGCCTAGGTAAGCTTGGATGTGTTCAGAGAAACACTAAAAACGGATTGGCTTTATTTGTGGAATGCAATCCTGAAGAGTATTTGATATTTTGGGTAATAAGCTGACCGAAAATATTAGGAGAGCCATATGCACAAAATAGTATAGTCTCCTAGTGCACGTCACCGCCCTCTATTGCATAATCTACAACACCTTATACATCAAACCCAATTTACTAATATTATTGTTATGCATTCATTTGTCACATCTGCCTTTGCTGGTAAGGATAACAGTACAGGATCATCAAAATGTACTGTAACGAAACCTGTCCTAGTAAGGTCGTGTCCTAACTGGATTTGACAGAGGAGCGTGTAGCTGCCACCACCTTTGGTTTACCGGACGGTCTGGTCGAATAACCCTGGAAGCTAAAATTAGTGATGTTAAAGGGAGAGTGAAAAGCCAAGAGGAAGTATATAACCAAGTCTTTTTAATAACCAATTTAATACGCTGGGTACACAATGTGCAATTTAGGCAAATAGAATAACAATCACAGTATCACTAAACAATCCATAAAAAGTAAATATCCATTAAACAGTTAAGTTAATTTCTCCCTCAAATACATACGACCAATTATTATAATAAAACCACAATTGACCTTCATTAAAGAAATACTAAAATAAACCATACAATAAACACCAATGTAAGTGAAAAGAAACCACAATATAAACATCAGATAAACCATACAATAAACACACCAATATAAGTTACCACAATTACAACAGCAATTTCAACTATAAAAGCAAAATACAAACTCTTCAATGTAAAGCCAAAAAAAAACAAAAAACGGGTTAATTGTTGTTTTAGATCAATTGATTGGAATATAGCTAATAGGATCAGCACAATCCAATCAATCAATCACTCACTTGGCCCTGTTACACAGACTGATTAATAGCAGTATGTTTAAGTCTAACCATAAATTCATAAATTAAAGCAAAGAAACTGTTACTATGTTTAAACTTGGTTTTATACAAGTCCTTGCCCAATGAAAACATGTAATCAAATACACATAATCCCACAAACAAACACATATAGATTTAAAATAGAGTCAGAGAGCTCCCGTCAACTGAACAGCTCCCCAGCATTTGGCGCACACTGCACAATGCACACTGCACACTGCACACTGCACACTGCACACTGCACACTGCACACTGCACACTGCACAAACAAGCAGCCCCCTATTATCTGCACACAAACCAACACAAGCAATGCTAGCCGTAGAAAGAGTCTCTCTTGTGTCTTCTGAGCACTGCTTATATCCCCATCTGCTCCCGGTATGACATCCCGTGATTGGTCGCAATGCTCAGTCCAATTAGGGTTAATAAGAGCCAATTCAATCAGTGACAGAGCCGACTGGCTCATCACAGTACTACTATATTTACAGCATGACATAACAGCGCGGCGCTGGAGCGGGAAAGTGCGCTTCTTTTTGCACATCGTCTACATGCGCGAAAAGCCTGGACACTTGGGCTAAAAAAAAGACAAACATAGAAAGTGTGAAATATGAACGTTAACATTGTAGCGCAAACATTGGGCTTCGAGCCACGTGTAACAGACAGTGCGATTCAGAACAAAGTCAAAAATAGCTTCTGCACAACAATACAACTCTTAGCTAGTAAATTCATGTGGAAAATGGACGCCCCGTCTACAGGGCTGCGGCAAGTCGTGGCCTATTTGTTGGGGAAGGATGTTGAGCTCGGTTTTCCAAACGAGCCGCTGCATATTGACCTATGTCTATTGTCTAAATGTCTATTTATTTATTGATGTATTCATTTATTTCTTTCAACATGTATTGATTCATTGATGATTTTCTCTGTGTATTCATTTTTAATTCTGGCATGGATTATCCTGCATACAAAAGCAAAGGCCCGGGACAGTGCGAGCATGACTTATACAGCGCAGTGCAATCATGGTCGCTGCTTGACATCGTCCTGCAAATAAAAAAACATTGGCTGGATGTCAAGTCACACATTGCCGGGCCAGACCTCGAACCCGGATCCTCCGGATCGTCACCCTGCTGCTCTCCAGCTGAGCTACTCCGGCAACGGAACATCGGCGCGGAAGGGCGCTAGTAACTGTGCGCTGTTTCTGCCGTCACTCATCTCCTGCAATGCCGTGTTTATGTGAGAGCTGTGACGCGCTGTAGCAGCAACTACATGTTTACTACATCTCATCTCCTCTGGGGTTTCAGTGTTTGTGAGACGGTGACACTAAACGCTGAAGTATAATGTCGGCCAATAAGCGCACTGGACACCGCCCACTGGCTGTGATTGACACAGCGGGCTTGTATGACGTCATTCACTGCTACAATGATCGAGCGCAGAAATACACCGTGGTCGTGCAAAAATGCTTTTTCTACTCTTGCGGTTTTTATTTTACACTACAGGAATAAATAACTAAACCAATATTAAATACATAGATACATGTCCCTGCCGATTCCAATGTTGGCGATTCATTGAACATGTAGCACTATTTGCACATGCATGTATTTATTGTCTCACATTAGAGATGAGATGTAGAAAACATGTAGTTGCTGCTACAGCGCGTCACAGCTCTCACATAAACACGGCATTGCACATGCCTGTAGCCAAAGTCCGTTTTTTTGTCTTCATTAAAATGATCCTTTACAGGAGTATTACATGCGAAGCCAAGGCCGGCCCTATCGGAACAGGCAAATGCTAGGGGCGCCCGAAAGAGTGAACATTTGTACGGAGGTTTGTTGCACTCAGTGCTTGTTATTGTGTGGAACCAAGTCACAGCAATTCCTGGTTATTAGCCAATAGGATGTGAGTGTTAATATGGGATGTCCTGTATAGAGCTGCTGTTAGGGAGTCAGTCAGTGAGTTGCACTGGGCAACAGCGGCACTTTGTACTGTCAAAAACAACACAAACACAGCTATTGGGTTTTGCTGATTTCTATACATAAGCAGCTCAAATTGGACATTGTCAACCTCGCCTCTAAAATATACAAGTGCGCACACGACCGGGGGTCACGGTGCCATAGCTTGTGTTCACCTAGAAACTCGTCCGGCAGCGGCGGACGCAGCGGATTTCAGTGCAGACGCGTTTCAGCAGCGACACGTTTCCATCACACCCACCGGCACCGCGTCCAGTTTGCATATATAATGTTGCTTGATATGGGATTTTCCGCTGCTGATGTGTGGTTGTGAAGCAAAGATATGTTTGAGTCCAAATCTGCCTGATTTCATGGAGATTTTGAGCTGTTTTTTGACTTGTCTCCAGTTGTTAAAATCTTCCCCAGAACCCGCACCCTGAATTACTCAATCGTCTTCGCCCTCATTTTTCAACACTAATTTTGTGCAGTGCACAGTGGGACAAAGGGAAATGCTACAGACTTTAATCTAATAAGACACAAAATGCTTGAAAGTTTCTATTATGTTTATCTATATGACTACAATAATCTTTAACAAATTAAAAAATGTAAGTGGTCTGAAACCGTTTTAATACAAATATATACATTTATTTAACCAGTTGATTTTTGTACTTTGTGAAATGAATGTACTAAATATAAGCAACGGGGTAAATGACTAATTCACAGATTTAGTCCATGTCTGGACCTTGATTATACCTTGACCAAGAAATGTGGACCCTGACACAACATAATTGACTACCCCTGCTGTAGAACATTGCTACATTATGCATATTGCACTAAGGTGTCTGTAATATCGTTTTTTCGTGCAATACTTTTATAATACTGTATTTATAATTCATTTTATGTCACTTGTTTCTTTAATACTGTTTTTATACTGTTTGTGTGGGGGTTTTGTTTCTAAAATAAAGAAGATCTCAAAGACATAAAGCTATGCAGTCTGTGAGTGTATGAACACAATGACCCTGCGATGCAGGGGGCACCACTTAAAATCTTGCCTAGGGCACCAAATTGGCCCTGTGCGCAGCAACTGACGTTATGCAAACGACATCAAGCTGGATAGTGAGTATGGGGTGAAAAGAGCAGGAGAGACGGGAGAGAAAGCAGGCAGCAGCGTCATTGTCGCAGAATATTGAACATATGTTCAAAAACACTGCCAAACAGGGTAAGGTTGTTATATTTACTACCTAATCTAACAGTTGAGATAGATAACGCTAACTACGTGCTAGCAAACAGTCGTCAACTCCACGCAGAAGGTAGCTAATGTTTTTACTCGTGTGTGTCTGTGTCTGTCAGATTACACAAAAACTACA
Source organism: Amia ocellicauda (assembly GCF_036373705.1). Classification (NCBI taxonomy): domain Eukaryota; kingdom Metazoa; phylum Chordata; class Actinopteri; order Amiiformes; family Amiidae; genus Amia; species Amia ocellicauda. The sequence goes on along the minus strand of NC_089859.1, from coordinate 41,124,727 downwards.
AGACCGATTTTCACGAAACTCAGTGGAGGGGTGTAGCATGGGTCAAGGAAGAACACAGTAAATTCTGACCATTATCCATCCAGTGGGACTAGCTAGCTACAGTGACCGATTCAGAAGATTTTTACCCTGAATATGTGTGATGTGTCGGCGCTCCATTCACGTGTGTGTGTGTGTGTGTGTGTGTGTGTGTGTGCGCATGTGTCTGTGTGTCTGCGTGCGTGCATGCGTGTGTTTGGACTGAAAAAGGTGGTACATGATCTTGGTAAGCAATTTGACAACATTGTAGTAAATATTTTCGGTGCATCAAAAAGCGTCCTCGTTAAGATACCAGCAGACAAGCTAATCCAGCACAAATTAGTGCATAAAAAGTAACCAAAATGAAGTATTTAAACCTCATAATTGAATACAAAATGAGGGGAAAAACTGCAAAAAGGTCCACTTTTTGAAAAAAAGAACCCCCCTTCCACTAGGCTGGCTACGGGCCTGTTGCAGGAGATGAGTGACAGCAGAAACAGCGCACAGTTAATAGCGCTCTTCCGGGTCTTTCCGGAGTTGCCCGAGTAGCTCAGTCGGGAGGGCGTCAGACTGAAGGTATGAAGCCCCAGGTCCGATCCCTGGCTCTGGCAATGAGCTACACTGTTTCCACTTCCACACTTTTACTCTGCACAACAATCTGACGCAGAGCAACCATGATTTTACAGCAAAGTGAAATCATGGTCACTCTGCTTCAGATTGTTCTGCAAAGTAAAAGCTTTCATTTCATGTTGTGTAAAAAAAGTGCAAAAGTCCAAAAGTGTCTTGACAAGTGTTGAAATTAAAGCTAGACCCACGCTAACGTGATTCTTTAAATCCCAGACGATATTTAAAATGGTGGGCTGCTCACATTTAACGACAGGCAGGATTTCACGGAATTTAGGTCTTTTGCATCATGATGCCCCAAAACAACTATTGTTATTTGAGGTATTTGAATCAATACTTATGAAAGTCAAAATCAAAAACTCAAAATAATGTAACTTGTTTTCGTGGATGTGCTCGACTCTCATTGGCTGCTGCCGGTCTCGGACCCGAGTCGCATCTTTAATATGAATTGTGTTGGATCTACTCGCCTGCCTGGCGAGCTGCAGGTTTGAGCAGAGGGCAGCGGCTCATCGGTTAGGCCCCGACCTGCTGCTTTCTGTTCAACCGGACACTCAATGACTCCATTGAATGAACAACCGGCTTAGATTGTACTTTTCAAATTGTGTAAAAAATAGTTGGTTCTTTAATGTTATTCATACAATTCTATGCTTAACTTAAACCCTCTACAGTTAAAAATAATGAAAATGCTCTGATTAAGGTTCAATTAAGCAATCGAGAGCTCTGTTGGAACAGATACCACAGGCAGTGCCCATCTTGCCCATCTTGCCAAAGACTATCAACATCAATATTATTAGCATTAGTAATGTAACTATTCTCAATTTCCCAGCTGAGCTCACAGACACTTTCACTGACCCCCCCCTCCTTCCTGGGGGGTGAATCCCTTCCTAATTGATAGGGTATTTCTGTTAGTGAAAGGACTATTTCCATACAATATCATGACTTTAGACTTTAAACTATATCTCATTCAATGATTTATTTATTTTACATTAAGTTATACCTTCAGTAACTTCCTTATTTTCCCTCATATTCCATTCAACCACCTTCACAACTCTCATGCTGAAAGTGGCAGCACATGTCTTTCACACATATCAAACTCCCTTTTTCCAGCTTCCCAAGCCTTATCAACTCTTAAACCCCTCGTCAACTTCCTCAAACCTTCCTCAACATCGCTCAGACCCACTAAATTGCTCTGTATCCTAAAAGCTGTTCTTTCTCCTTTTCCTAATTTCTTACAAGAAAATTCAAGTTATATTTATTGACATGTATTATTACTATTTATACACACATTTCACTCCATTATTTTAACTAAAATATTTACTTAACAAAATATCTTTTAGAAAATAAGCCTTTTAATTGATTTCAATAATGATTCCCAGGTACCTCAGGAAAACAAAGTTTCAAAAAATGTGTCCAGTCAATGATTTCCCCAATGAAGAGTTTGCGTGGGCACTAAGACTGTCCACCTGCGCGGCTCATATGTCCTTATTGTGTCAACTTCCTCCTATTGAAGTCCAATCTACACCGGTACATGTTCAGAAGAACTGTTCCCGAAACTAGGTTGAACTGATCAATAGTTAATTTCTTACCTACACATTGTATTTAGGGATCTTATATCTGGGAATTTCAAAAACTCTTCATTGTGGAACTCACAGCTACCAAACGACCCTTTAATTTCCTGGAGTATCTGGTTATCTATTGAAGACTCTGTATAGGAAGTTGAAGAAAGTGTTTTGTGATAATTATATAATGTTTTATATTAATACTAGCATTAGAAGTAGTTTGTATACAGACTGAGCAGATTAGATTTAGCAGCACAAGTAAAGGGTCAACAAGGTTGATTTGTTAGAAACTCCTGTCAGAAATGAAAGATCACCCAGTGCCGAAATAGCCTACAGATGTCTGCTGAGAATTTGTTTATGACTTAATCGTTTCTCCAGATAGGCAGGAATTGTTTCTGTTAACGAGCGATTGACACTAGGTAAATGACGACCGTGGGATCGCATCTTCCTAGTGCACATCAAAGACGGACATCTGCTTTGGATCCATCACCTCTTCACGGGAGGACAGATCATAAAACGGACCCGGACCTGTATCTTCTGATTGGATGAACGGCCATAAGATGTTACGTCATTTTCCTATAAAGCTGCACTCATGTTGGTAAACATTAAGTTCTCACTGAAGGAATTATTCCTGACGTGGGGCTTCCGAGCGGCTTGATTAAAGTTCTATTTGCTTTATCTCCACGATTTCTCCACTGATTTCCGAGACGGTTCTACATCTATGTATTCATATCTTCACCATATTTTACTGTTTCCTCAGATTCCCATTTCAGAAATTAGCTCAAATTCAATTTTCAACATTTTATTTTGTATTTCTGGGTTGTAAAATAGTATTTTATTTTTATTTTCTCCTTTAAATGGTTCAATGTTAATTTAGCTCACTTCTTCAATGCTTGTCATTTTATATTTCTATAGTATCCTTCAAATTCGTACCCTTTGACTACTTCACTCATCTTAATCCAAGGTCTAATTTATTTCAGGTATTTTATGCTGGCCCCAAACATTTTCTGAAAATAAGACTATAATATATCACTATTCTGTTTACATTCTCCTGCCTGGATTTTACATCAGGCTGTCAGGGCTGCACCAGAGTGCTGCTCCTGTGGATGTCAGCCTTTCATTTCCCTTTAATTTGACTTTATAGAATTTGTCCATAATATGATTTTTAACAAACAAACCCTTGTCCTTCTGGGTCTTAGACGACACCATTACTATTTATTTACTTTATTATTACTTTATTTTTATTATTTAGTGTATATTGTGTATTACTTTAACATTATTCTCATAATAGAATATATAATTTATTTATAATTTGTGATGCCTTATGCACTCTATATACAGTTAAATGTTTAGATCCAGCCTGGAGCTGAACCTCTGGAGCCACTGGGGAGCTGTTCAGTTGACGGGAGCTCTCTGACTCTATTTTAAATCTATATGTGTTTGTTTGTGGGATTATGTGTATTTGATTACATGTTTTCATTGTTTAAACTTGGTTTTATACAAGTCCTTGCCCATAGTAACAGTTTCTTTGCTTTAATTTATGAATTTATGGTTAGACTTAAACATACTGCTATTAATCAGTCTGTGTAACAGGGCCAAGTGAGTGATTGATTGATTGGATTTTGCTGATCCTATTAGCTATATTCCAATCAATTGATCTAAAACAGCAATTAACCCGTTTTTTTTTTTTTTTTTTGGCTTGTTGTGAATTTTGGCTTTACATTGAAGAGTTTGTATTGTGTGCTTTTATAGTTGAAATTGCTGTTGTAATTGTGGTAACTTATATTGGTGTGTTTATTGTATGGTTTATCTGACGTTTATACTGTGGTTTCTTTTCACTTACATTGGTGTTTATTGTATGGTTTATTTTAGTATTTCTTTAATGAAGGTCAATTGCGGTTTTATTATAATAATTGGTCGTATGTATTTGAGGGAGAAATTAACTTAACTGTTTAATGGATATTTACTTTTTATGGATTGTTTAGTGATACTGTGATTGTTATTCTATTTGCCTAAATTGCACATTGTGTACCCAGCGTATTAAATTGGTTATTAAAAAGACTTGGTTATATACTTCCTCTTGGCTTTTCACTCTCCCTTTAACATCACTAATTTTAGCTTCCAGGGTTATTCGACCGGACCGTCCGGTAAACCAAAGGTGGTGGCAGCTACACGCTCCTCTGTCAAATCCAGTTAGGACACGACCTTACTAGGACAGGTTTCGTTACAGTACATATTGATGATCCTGTACTGTTATCCTAACCAACAAAGGCAGATGTGACAAATTAATGCATAACAATAATATTAGTAAATTGGGTTTGATGTATAAGGTGTTGTAGATTATGCAATAGATCTCAACGTAATTTACTGACAGACATCACTCTTTATCACTTTCACTTTTGAAGGAACTGCTTTGTATTCTGTGTATTGTTTTATTGTAGTGCTGCTTCCTTTCTTGGCCAGGTTTTACTTGCAAACGTGATTTTATTCTCAATGTAAGCTCAAAGTCAAATAGTTTAAATAAGAAAACAATGTATTGAAATGAGAACATCATGAACCTGTGTAATTGTGCTGAAGGACAAGCACTGAAAGCAGAGAGAATTTTGTGTTTGGCATTGAATAGCCTTAAAGAAAACTATGCCGTTTTTGGAAACTTTCATATTTAAGTTGAATGTAGGCAAAAACATTCCAGTCACTCTGAAGAGAGAATACAGTTTACTGTTCGAATAAGTAGCCCCTGAATTGAAGATAAAAATCAAAAGTGCTGTTCGTAATTAGTTTACACTTTTACATCAGATGTCTTGTTTTTGCGTTCCAAATTGAGGAGTTGTGGCATATAATGTAAATGAAGTTAGTTCACTAGTAGTGCGATTTCTACGTTGTGTATGTGTGTTTGTATATATGAACTCATACATTTTTTAAAGATTGTATTTGGAAAACAAATTCAGGTATAGCACGTGTCCCCCTTTTGAATGGGTTCTATATATAACATTTTAAAACAAATGGTTCTGTATAGAACGCTATGTTTGGGGGTTCTTCATGTAACCCCTTTGAAGGGGTTCTACATAGAACCATAAAGGGATCCACCAGAGCGATTACTCGAGGAACCCTTTATGGTTCTGTGCAGAACAATTTCTTCTAAGAGTGTGGAGTGTCGCCACACAATTTCTCTCAGAGGGCTTTTGACCAATGGCAATCCAATCCTGAATGACGTCACCACTATCCTGTTGTACTTTATGCGAGAGATGTATTAAGTAGTTTATAATGAGAAGAATAACAATAATCACCTGTTTTTCATAGTTGCCTATAGGTTTTGTATCCATTGTCTCCTTCATATTAGGAAAGGAAGTTGATCCATAGCCTACTCAGAGACAACTGAGAGTTGGTCTCTGAGCAGCAGCACAAAGGGGTCGAGTCTCTCAATGTCCGTGTGTTGGAGATATTCCACCATATTGGTCCCAGCCTTTAAAACAATGTTAATGAAAGGTACTCACAGTCATTTTAAATATTACATCCTGTAGTGTTTCATTTCAAAATATAATCTTATTATGACTTGAACTAAATAAATCCTTTGACCCACTAATACCAAATTACAGTTAGGGGGGCCACAGGTGTGATTTGAAAATACGATCTTCCATGTCTGTCTGTTGTGTTTTGACCTGGGGATCTGTAATTGTCCAAGTGGCTACTGCACATGTACTTATTTAATATTAAATGTGTTATTTAATTAGGCTTGGTTCTGGTGAGCATGTACAAGACGTCAGCTTTTTAAATAACTGTGTGTATTGGATCATACACATTTTAGAAATACTCTCACAAACTTCCCGCATTGGTACCTCACCAGGGAGGTAGAAAACAGCAATAGCATTGAAAAAGTGTGATTGTAGTTCTGCTCTTCTGCAATATATTTCTACAAGATCAAGAACGGGCTCTGAAAACACTGAGGGTACAGGACGAGGACAGCGAAGCAATGAGCAACACTTGATACAGGATAAGAGCAACGGATACTTAGAATTTATAGGTGTAGGCCCCGTAGTAAAATATTCCCATCCGTTTTCATGGTACAATACTTTGATAATGACCCCCAATAGTCTTTCAAATGCCTGAATATCTGATAAACATTTTTTTTTCTGAATTGAAAACCCCAGCTGGCTATGCATTCGTTTGGCACCATATAACATTTCGGAATCTGTGCATTCTTTACCCTTCCACAGGCGGTACACACTGGCAGCAAAACATAAATTGTTACCTTGGTTTATGTCTATTATTTTACTAAATAATATACCTTTTAAGCGCCTCCGCGCACCACCACCACCTTGCATATTTCTAATCACAGTGACCGTTATTCGCAAACTCACATGTGATAGAATTTTGTTGTGACTTTGTAGTAAATTAGCTATGCTCTCTAAGAAATCTGCAGCGTCCAGCTCCCCCACATTTCGCCTCCTCGATTAGAAAGGATTATTTAATGACCCCGAGCTCGGTCTCAGCTGTACAAAATCATTAGGACCCACATTGTGTGATATTTCATTTAGCAATCCTTGCACAGCTCCATGCACAATACGGACAGCATTCATATAAGATTGTACCAGATCCAGGTTCACAAACCTGAATTCTTCATAAAACTCCATAGCCCGAAACCTATTAATTTCTCGGTCATAGCGACGAATAATCTCCAAAAACCCCCGAGGAGGGTCCCCGCCAACGCCACCCTCAGCCATTTGTTCATCATTTTCATTATTCATCTCTAACATTGCAGCATCACCACCCCCGAACTGATTATCATTGTTATTAGCTACCGATGCTAGTTCCTTAGATACATCCTGATCTATATATTCCTGAATTTCCAAGTTTACCGGATGGCCTCCCGTCTGGAGAGTGTGCAACAGTGTCTGTGACCGTGCTAATTGTGACACATTTGTTCTAAATTTAAGCCTACGCAGCATTCTTTTCGCAGCATTAATTTTATTTCGCATTACCCCCCTAATTACACAAGCAGACTGACAGTTTTTGTGCTTCTCCTTTTTCATTGTTTGTCAATTGTTGTTTTCAGAATTGGTTGTTTTTTGTAACAACCCTTCTCGATCTTGCAGAGACTGATTGATTCACAGTGTGAATTACAGATTCATCAAACTCTCATCAGAAACGGGTCAATTCCCTATTTGTTTTAACAAATTTGTCAAAACATGTATTTTGCACTGAGCGGTGTTTAACGCCTCCACAAGCTGACTGCATATCTTGCTAAACACCAGGGCCCTACAATCACCAGGGGTCTGTATGTCAACACAGGGTGATTGATCACATTTCATCTCAGTATCCCCACTAGTGGTGGCTTTAACCGTGCTTTTACCCCGTTTACCTCTTTTTACAGTAGCGGAGCTCGGTCGGTTCACTTTCACACATTGCATCGGTGGTGTCGTGTGCCACCCGGTTTGTCTTACTCAGGGCTTTTCTGGGCGCTGTGTTTCCCCTTTGTGTGACTGGTGGCTGTCTCCCCCGCTGTAGAACGGACCTCCCTTTATCAGCACGATCGGATCTCTTCAGCTGTTTTCCACTTGACACGCCTCTCAAGCAGGGCAATGCAGGCTGTGCCGCATTTTTAGCTATAATAAAACAAACATGTCAATTACACTTTATACAGTGACTTTTCACTACATTTCGAACAAATACAAAATATAATAATAATAATAATAATAATAATAATAATAATAATAATAATATTATTATTAATAACATTGGTAAAAACGGTGAATGTTACACACCTCCATTCAAAGTTTGCTCTGTGACTTGGGGTGGGTGGGGGAGTGTGTAGTTATGTGGGTTAAACAACTGTCAAATCAAAAAACAAACATTGGTCACATAAATGTACACGATATTATGTTTTAGAAGATGTAATTAATTCATAATATGTAACAACTTGTTCTATGGCATACCATGAAATCTGAATAAAACTGGCCATTAAACACATTGCTTTGGCCCACCTTCAGAACACGTGTCTCCTGCGGTTTGGAAGGCGCTGTTCGGGACGTAGGCGTTGAGGGTTGTGAGTTCCACTCTCCGTGGTCCCCTGCGGGGTGCTCGGCCCGACAGTCTCGGCTCTGTTATTCTGTGCTGTAATATCTCGGTTCTCTCTCACCTTAAATTATACAAACCATGAACTATGCATGATATACTAACACTTTTAAACCCAACTCTATTACTATAAAAAACATTCTTACCATCAATACATGATAACGCATTTACTAGCTCTTCCTCATCAAATGGACCCCAGTCAGATGCCATTATGAAGAGTGTGTCCCTTCATATATTATATTGGATGTGTAAAATTAACTGCTTGGAGCGGCTTATTTATGGGGGGGCAAAATGGTATTTCATAATTTTTCTAAGAATCACACAAAATTGTATTCCACATAACATACCAGGAAACCGCCAAAAATGTTGTTCTTATTACAGAATTCAGTTGGGGCGGTATGTTGGGGTGTCTATTTCACTCCGATAAAGTTGATCTCCAACAGACATCTGTATCTATGCGTGCTATGGTCATGGTCTCACGTTCAAAACAACGTGTACACACTGGGTGAGGTGACCATTTGGAGAGATAAATTGTTATCACATATTTGTTATGGACACGAGCCTAATGGGTACAAATGACTGTACCCACGTGGCACCCATACACGCACCCAACTCCGCCCACACTCCTCCTCCTCTGTAGAGCCACTGCCCCCCATTTACCCACGTGTCCCCACACACGCCCCCAACCCCACCCACACCCCGCCTCCTCTGTAGAGCCGCCAGCCACCATTTACAGTATAAAGAGCATGCTGGTAAACACAGAAAACATGTCACCCGTTCGGGACAGAACAGGTCTGCGGTAACTGGTGGAAACCCCCATAGCGCACTATGGCTACACCAGCTAAGAAGACACCCCATAGCGACCACGCTGCTGATGAAGATGCGGGGGCACCTAACACAAAATTAAGATGGTCGGAAGACAGGGACCCAAAAGAGGTAACACTTTATTTTACTTTAAAAACGTGTTTAGAATATTATTATTAATTTTAAACGTATGCCGGTGTTTACATGCTGTTAGGCCGTATGTGTGTATATATAAATTTCAATGCAAAGTGAATTTAAATGCATGTTTTCTTCTTTGTATGTTTATCAAAAGAATAGTGTCAGCGCTCCTCCTCCGAGCCCCAGGGATGCTCTCCCAATGTCTGATGAAGACGAAGGTGTCAACACTGGTGATGAGTCTGAAGATGATGACAAGGACCATGAACATGGCAGGGAGGATAAAACCTCAGACACTGATGATGGAGTTGGACCATCAATGGAAAGAGAGGTAAATATAGAGGTCCTACAACTGTGTATAGTTGTGTACTTCTTTACTGACCGACACACATTACAGTTTTAAGTGTTATTTTCTTTTCTCTTCATTAGAATAGTGGAGTACCAGACACCAGTGATATGGATTCCTCTGTCAACTCTTTAAGACCCCGAACAAGATTGAACATTGCATGCTTCTGTTCTTGCCTTGCTAGAACCCACAAGAGTTTTGATTCAGACAGGGAAGTTCCGAGATATAATTGTAAAAACTATGATGATCATGTAACACTAGTGATGACACACACCATAAAGGGCATTATTGCGCTAGTGTTACAACATTGTATTGGCCGTGAATTAGTTGATAAGTGTGAGGCCTGTCTGATAGGTGACCCCAGCCAAGCACAGCATCTCTGTCTAACTTTAGATCACGAGCAAGGGAGTGTCTGGAGTAGTGTCGCTCTTATATGTAACAAAATAAGTGTCACCCACTTTCTAAATGTTGTGTTATGTGTTGCACGTGCCCTATGTGGGCTATGCATCACCAGACAGACTGAGAAAGAAGTGAAATCTCTTTTGCATAGCTTAGAAACATGCACAACGGAATTAATGTTTAGTTCCCCCCCCCCGCTGTACCGAACCCATAACGAACCGAGACTTCAAAACCGAGGTACGTACCGAACTGTCAGTTTTGTGTACCGTAACGTTACACCCCTAACAAATGCTGTTAAACGGCATATTTGAAACAATACATTTTTGGGAAACAGTCGCAGCTATCTAAGTTTATTTATTCAACGTTGCAGAACCTGAAGGGGAGGGAGTCATATCTCAAAGGAGATCTGATAACACTTTATTTTAAGGGGCCAGAAGTATGCATTAGTTAAGCACAAACACACTTGTAATTAATTTTTAACTTTACATATTAGTCATTATTTATTAAACATTTGAAGGATCCACATTCATGCAATGAATAAACATAAACCTAGTAATTAATGATTAACCGAATGCACAGTAAATGCATTTTAGCCATTATTTACAACTTAGCAAACCATATATTATTGTAGTGTTATGTTGGGTGTATTTTGATAAGAGCATTTTAGCTCTGAGCTGAAGCACTGATCTAAAGAAGACCTCTCCCCCCACCAAAAGTTATCAGAGTTCCTTAACTCATCAGCTTGGAACTGGTTTACATCAAAGTGACAGTTTTGGGGAGGATGGCACCGAGAATAGGCCAAATAGTTTGGAATCCTGCTATGAGATAGGAGAAAGGGGCCTGTAGGTAATAAAAACTCTTTGAAGTGGACGAGAGCCGAAATCCCGACCTAGAGCTACGAACCCGGGCCAACCGGCATTTCCAAAAGATGGCATGGATTGACATCAGTCATAAATCAAGCCCCCCTCCAATAGGACACTGGGGGCTGAAACCGAAATCCAATCTAAAAAAATCAAGAACCAATCACCTATTGATCTGACAGACTATAAAGAACAGCGCACGGTCTCTCTCTCTTACTCTCTCTCTCACCTGAACCAGAAACTCGCAACCTGTAGCTCTGTTGCCAGAACCGGAACCAGAAACCAACCAAGTCTTTGCCGGCAACAGAAGAATTAAACTGGGAGAAGGAGATTGAGCCGTACGAAGAATTCTTTTAAAGGACTTTATTAAATAAATAACTTTACAGACCCACCTGATCAGTGGAGTTTTACAGCTGGACAATTGACTAAGTCGACTGAATACGAAAGTGTCAGTCATTTAAATAGCTATTTGAGTCTTAAGAAACTTGACCCTTGGAACGAACAGGGCCCTGCTTTCCTCAAAGACTTTGTCTTCAAGTAACTACGGTGGAACCCTGCTTACAAAGAAGATTTTGTGCACAACCTTGGAGCCTTCAAACCAATGGAAAATCTGTTTGGAAAAGACTCTACATTCGCGAAACCCCAACTTCCAGGTGCATCGACTGAGTGGAAGTTCTTGGACAAAGCCGAACCGGACTGCCTTTGTTCCAAACCACACGGACCTCGTGCCGTGTGCTGTTATCTGAGCCCGAAGCCAGAGAGGCCTCTCTGCGATGAAGTTCACATAAGTTTAACAGTTTGGAGTTTGTGATTCATGACATTTAAGAAATCAATTAGAAATGTTAATCTGTGATTCATAACTCTAGAATGTGTAATATCATTTAGTTTTCTTAAATATAAATGTGTGTTGCATTCAACTGTTTTGTTGATAATTTTAGAAATAAAATCTGTCAACGCCGAGAAATATCTTCTCATTCCTGTTTAACTGTTTAGTCTGAAATTGACACAAGTGAATAGACATTAGATTATTGGTGGCCCTGCCTATCCTTAATCATTGAATAATAATCAGTTAAGGGAAATTGTGGTAACAAGTAATGATAGGATCTTTCTCTGTACCTAAACGTTAATGAGACTGATATATATATATATATAACGAGAAGTTACCGGACATAAATACTAACCTGCGTAGTTATTTAATGTCTGACTAACAATACTAATGAGAGACTCACCTTCGTCTTACTAACCGGTATTGTAGTCAATGTGTTTATAACCTTTTTTGTTTAAAGATTTGTGTGTTATCATATGCGATCCCATGGTCTTTGATTTGGTCACGGAAGTGATTTGTCTTTGATTTGTTGATCTAGAGTTGAATTTTAATTAGTTTTTCCCTTTTGTATAATTAGTGTAGTGCTACATTTAGTCTTTGTTTTTGAATAAATTTGACAATTTATATCTGTCTGCGTCCAATTATTACAGAAATTGAGTTCTACAAGACTCCAGGATTCGTGATAAGGTAATACTATAAATTCACTTCTTTAATTGAAATTTATAAGTGTACCTTATACATAATGTATCTATTAAATTAACTGAACAATATGAAGCTAGTAACTATGTTTAATTAGTGCTGGTTTTACAGTTATAAATTGCTCAAATATTGTAAGAAAGACAATTTGACCGCCTGTTCTAAAGTGAAAGTTATATTCACATTAATTATTGCACTAATTCAGTGATATTTATGTTTATTGGCCTAGAATAAGGCAATAATTATGGCTAAACTGCCAACAACACAGTACTAAAGAGAATTGGACTCCCTGTTGTAAAGATTTACACTAGGGGTGTCCCGAAGCACAATACCTTATTCGGAAAGGCACGGATAATGGCTTCAAAACCAATAACGAATAATTTTGCCGAATAATATGCGGCTAAGGCTGAGACAGTCACAGCTTGTGTTTGATGGATAACAGGTGAGCCAGGGGATCATATCACGAAACTTAAATGTCTGAAATCACTAGGCAATAATGTCCGTGTGAAATGAATGTGTGTAAACTTTAGGAATGAAATGAGCGCAAATCAAATAGCAGCTCTCTGCGCTTCTCTCTGAAATCAGAGCTTTAACGGGGTGCTTGAATATGATTTCACTTTTCTAACTTTAGTTAGTGTGTAATGTTGCTGTTTGAGCATAAACAACATCTGCAAAGTTACGAAGCTCAAAGTTCAAAGCAAAGGGAGATATTTGCTGTTAAAGAAATCGTTTTTTAAGGACTACAACAAACGGCTGGGTTAGTGACATCACTAACCCTAGAATTGACATAAACCCCGTCCCCTGAACACAATTCAGAGATTATCAAGACAGAATATGCTAATCAATGAGTAGAAGATAACTAAACATAGTCCAGTTAACATAATAGATGGTGAGGTACATTACTACACACAAATAATATGGTTTGCTAAGTTGTTAATATGAAAGAATGTTGATCCTTCAAATGTTTAATACATGTTAAATAATGGGTAATATGTCCTTACTAATCAGAATTACTAGTGTACTTATGCTTAACTAATGCATCATTCTGGACTATTCAAATAAAGTGTTATCACAGTTCTTAATGACATGCATATTTTGGACATAGTCAGGTGCAAAAACAAGAAGGTTACTTTGTTGTCGGTGTTTGCGCAGAGGTTGCGTATGTTTGCGCACAGATAGCGGATAATCGCTCGCACCTTGGAACCTATTTCCGGGAGCGCGTTGTTGAGCCACCAGGCTCTGTTTTGTGCGGATGGGCGGCCGGAGCGCGTTAAGGGTTTTCTGTTACAACGTTGTCGTTAATAACTAATGATCTTCGCATGCAAGTCAATCAATCAAAACTAACTTGAGCTGGACAATAACTTTATTCTAGAGCTGCTGTAAAGCCAAAACAATCTCTGTCACTTTCATTTCTTATCACTGGAAAGCTGCTTTCAAACAATTCATATTGTTAAAAGCGCTATATAAATGAAGGTGATTGACTTCCCTTGCATAGACTTTTTGTCACTGCTGATTTTACTGTTCTAAATAACAGTAGGACTTAGCCTAGATTTAATACCAGATTTCTTTGTTTTTTAAGTTCAAATGTATTATTATGTGAATTGGTACTTAAGTAAATGGTGTGTGATTATATGCATGACATTCATTCGGTGACAGTGGAATACAAACAGTCTTACCGGTGTATTCTCAACATCAGTTTCATCTGAATCCGTATATCCGTGTATCATAACAGCTTCACATTATTTATTGGCCCCGACAGTGTAAAAACAAATTAAATGCATTAGATAGGTCTACTTACTGCTCACAAACTTGATAGAGGCAGCGTACACTGGCCAGCCATGTTTTGGCTTTTTCCCTTTCTGCCATCCCACAGCAGCTGAACAGTCAGTTTGCGGGTATCCATCGTCATCCATCTTGGTGTCATCATATTTACGTATGGCTTCGGTTTCCACCTCGCTATACATCCCAGCATCCTCCCCACTGACCCATTGGACCACTGCAAACTTTCTCATCACACCTTGGGCTTTAGAAGAGTTTGGCTTTTAGTGAATTTAGATCACGGCTGTTTCATCAGATCTCACATGGGAAGGTCACAGTTTTGTGTCTTGTGAGTCTGATTGTAGCGTCATGGGCATCATTTTTGCTTTGTAAGACCAGTTTGCCAGACACAGACATAATGCTAGGCCAGCTAAATGTCAGCTGCATGCAAGTTAGCTGCAGATCTGTGAAAGATTAGTACAATCGATAATGAGGGCTGTCGATTTAACGCGGTAATCTGATTCATTAACGTTAGTTGTGAGAAACTAACGCGATTCAAATATTTTAACTCAATTAACCCACCCGCCCCTGACCAACGTAGGTAGATTTGTGTAATGAAATAGATTCAAAACTGAATCGCTTGACAGTAAAAAAAGTAAATGTAGTCTAATGTTAACGGTATAATACCCATTCAACATAAACCAACAAATACATGAATCCAGTTCACGTTACCTAAATACACGAAGCAAGGGCAATATCAAAGTTGTTGCTGGCTCAGTTAGCTCCTAGCAAGGTAACCTTAACTCTTGCAACTGTTGTCTTATTGAACAAACCAACTACTTTGCTTATAAATTACTAAATGAACCAACCTGAATCAACACAAATCCCTGAGTAATAATTACAACAAGATACAATTATTCTTTCCTTCGGGGTGACGTTAGAAATCCATGTTTAATCGATCTGAAACCTCTGTTGAAACTTAAAGCAACGGCCCGTTTTACCGCTGTCTGGCTGCTTCAATGAGTCAGTGATCTGGATTTCTATTGGATCCCGCGCAGCAGTTCAAACATCAACCAATCGGCATATTGTATGGTCTTATGGCCCTAATTCACTTGCCTACATGTAGCGATGTGTTTTCTATTATGCAAAATGGCGAAACGAAAATTGTGTTGCTTTAACAGTTGCCAAGAAGAAAGAATGATTCCTCGTCGTACTCGGACCAGGTGGATAACAAGGCAAAACTTGTTTTTCCAGCAAAGTTTTGGTCATATTGATAATTTATAGGCCCTAGAAATGTGTGTATTAAATATGATAAACTATAATATATTCATAAATAGGCATTATACTTATTGTTGAACATAATTGTACAAATAATGTTTAGTTTAAGTTATGTTAAGTTTTAAGGTTTTAAAAATGTGTTTAAAATGTTGTAAAATGCATTGACAAACATATCTGAAGGCGAGTAGATTTCCCACTACAGCTGGTCATGTTGTTTTTAAATGCTGCCCGTGAACTGAACAATGAACGAAGTCACCATATCTAAATATTCACAACAAACACCCTTTCGACATGAAACCAAGAAATGAGAGCAATGCTTTCACTGCTCGCCATAGCGTCTCAATGTTAGTGTCCCTCAGCAGGATATGTCGCCCATTTTAGGTTTACAGGCATTCTATAAATTAGCAGCCTGGCATTAGTACTGTCAGTAAAATATTATGCATGGCTAATAATTTTATGTCATAATAATATATTCATCTGTAGCCTATGGAGATGGCTTCCATCTCAAGACACCAATATAAATCTAAGCACAACAGCAATGCTAAAATGTAATGTATTATTGTGTCTGTAAAAGTGAAAGGAGCATACAGGTAGATGGTGGGGTGGGTTGTGAACACTAGCTTTAATCTTGATGAACATCCTGGGAATTAATAACAGTCAAAACAGCTTGCCATATTGTTGAACAAGAATATCAACATTTAGAGTAAAACAGGTTTCTTTTGGTACACACTTTGCTTATGATCACTCAAATTTGGATTCTTTCCCATTTGTTACAGAATACCAACCAATCAAACCTGGTGTCTTCAGGTCCCTCAAATGACCATGTCACAGATGCCAGTTGGCTGAACATCCTCGCATTTTCCATGAAGCACAATGTAACAGAGGCTTTAATGGAGGACCTACTGAAGCTGTTAAGGTTATGTAGTGGGGATGCTGCAAGCATCCCAAGTAGCAAGTACATGCTAGAGAAGGAGTTTAAAGATTATGTAGACAAATCAGAATACCATCTGTGAGACAAAGTTTAGAGTTGGGTCAATTTTTTATTTGTATACCTTTGAGGAATCAACTTCAAGCTCTTTTGGAGAATGAGCCTATTCCAAATATTTACAATGACCAAAACAGATGGAATAACAGATTTTTCAGATGGGAAGTTGTACAAATATCTGAAATCAGTTAGTGATTCATTCTTTTCCCTGTCTTTCAATTGTGATGGAGTGCCAGTGTTCCAGTCATCTAAATACAGCATATGGCCCTTACTATGCTCTGTTAATGAATTACCCCCAGAGGAAAGAGATACAAATGTCATACTATGTGCCTTGTGGTTTGGGTCATCAAAACCACAAATGACTAGCTTCCTCAAACCTTTTGTGGAGGAATGCAAAAGTCTTGGACAAACAGGTCTTCAGTGGCAGGATCCAGTAGATCACTCAATCAAAACGACAAAGGTCTATGCATTATGTGCCATATGTGATGCTGTTGCACGACCTTTACTGCAAAATTTCAAGCAGTTTAATGGAGAGTATGGGTGTGGGCACTGTCTTCATCCAGGTGTTCCTTAGAGATCATGACACAACTGTGCAAATAGGTGAGATTGCCAAAAATAATGAACAGAGCATTTTGGGCATAAAAGGGCCATCTCCAATTGTGGACTTGCCAGATTTTGACCTGATCAATGGCATGGTCCCTGATTACATGCATTGTGTGTTGCTGGGGGTTTGCCGGCAAATAGCCACTTTATGGTTTGATTCCAAAAGCTATAGTAAACCATGGTATGTTGGTTTGAACACTGTAACAGTGGATGTAAATCTTTTAGCAATCAAGCCTCTAAGCATTTTTTCCAGAATCCCACGGTCTATTGTTGAGCTAAGGTTTTGGAAAGCTCACGAATGACAGAACTGGCTTTTATATTACAGTTTGCCAGTCCTGGAGGGGATACTTCCAAACAGGTATCTTTGCCACTGGGCTCTACTTGTGGAGGGTGTGAGCATTTTGCTAGGTTCAGACATTAGCCAAGAGGATATTGACCATGCTCATGAGGCTCTTGAGCTTTATGTTAAATCAGTTCAGTCTTTGTATGGCGAAGATCAGGTGACCTACAATATGCATTCACTTCTGCATTTGACTAAGAGTGTTGAGAATTTGGGTCCTCTCTGGGCCCAGTCTGCTTTCATGTTTGAGAGCTATAATGGCTACTTGCTCAAGCAAGTCAAAAGCAGTAATGCAGTGCCTCAGCAGCTTTGCAAAAGAGTAGCATGGTCTTGGGCATTGCCACGCATAGCTAAGGCCTGCTCATCCAATGATGTTTCACCTGAAATTAAATCATTCTACACAGAAATGACCTCTGGTAAACGTCATGTAAAGAATTATACTAGATATGACTTGCACTTGGAGTGCCAAAGATTAGGCCAGTGTCTGAAAATAATATGAATGCATTGCATGCATTGCTAGATGTACCTGGGACCTCTATTGGCAGGTACTACAACAGAATAGTTATCAACGGAGAGGTCATTCAAAGCCAAACATACACAAAGACAAAGAAAAGGAACAACTCGGTTGTGATATTGAAAGATGGCAGTATTTTCACGGTTTCACACTTTCTCTGTGTCAGTGATGACCAATATCACTTATATGCAGTTGGCAAATTTGGAAATTGTACAGTGCAGAAACTGGTTCGAGGATCTGCTGTCAAAATATCACTGACCTTTATGCGGACTGTTCATTTTCCTACAGGATTTGAAAGAGCAGTTGATCTAAGGTTGATTATACAGTATATGACCATGTTTGATTATAGGCATAGGGCTCCACTTAGGACAAGGCAAGAGCATGAGTTAAGTACAGCCTTATACTGCTAAACTGCACTGTGTTTTATACATGTCTTCATATGCTGGACATTCATATTAAATTTGCACTATTTTCCTATGTTTTTACTTCATCAAAAACTATATGCCTTTAGTTGTATGTAGGACATATATGATTAAAAATACATTAATATTATGCAATTTATATATGTGTTTTTTGCAGCATATATGTCCCTTACAATATTCGGTTTGAACATATAAGAATCACAGGTTTTTTTAGGAAAAGGAAAGGATCCAAGTGCAGGCTTTAGAGTTGAAGCAGATAATCCAATAAGGGCAAAACGAGAGAGCATAAACAGGGACAGTCCAGGTCAAACGATCAAGCGAACAGGCTAGTAGAGAGATCCGAAAGGGGTAAACGAGAGAAGGAAGCAAGAGGTCAAAAATACACGGGAAGGCAATCAAGAAACAAGGCTTAGAATTGATTCAGGAGAGAATGCAAGACTTCGCGATGAATCTAGGAAACAGAGGGGTACTGTGTACTGTGAAGGAGAGAGGGATTGAACGAGGTGAATGAAGGATTGACCAATGATAGGAGAGGAGGACAGAACAGGTGCACCTGGTAGGGAAGAATGTGGAAAGACTGGTTTGACTGGACAAAGGACAAGAGAAGCACTAAACTAGTATTTGGGAGAGGGAGACCTCTGGTGGTGAACTAAGGTAGAAGCAGGGGAGACCGTGACAGTCTCCAAGGTTCTCATCGTAAATAACAAACAGAAATCAAACTACCTTCTGGCCTGACCTTCTAGCTTGACCTTATCTTTCTTAAGTATACAAGAGAGATTAACAGGTGTGAGAAAAGAATTTCTAACTTTCCTTCCACACATACATACATACATACATACATACATACATACATACGGAAAATAAATAATAGAATTTTGAATCACAATAAGATGTTATCAAGTACAGAAAAAGAAAATGTAATAAAATGTGATCTTAAATACATACAAATAAAGAAAATTGGTTTACTATTTCCAGATTCCTTTTTTGAAATACAATGACATGCATTACAAATGAGTATTTACATTATATTTACAGCCGGTGCTCGTGTGTCACTGTGTCCCTCAGGCTGTGGTAGGCGCTGACATATTGGGCAGCCAGGGTGGCTGTGTGTCCCTCCCCCAGGAGGACTGACCGTTTTTCTTTTTTCTAAGTTTTGTCACAGGTTGGGTGGGCATCCATTATGTTGTTACAGAATGTGTCCCTTATTTTGGGCTAAAGCTTTCCGTGGAGGGGAACTTGGATCAGTTTGTACCATTTTTGGGAAGATCTGCCTTGTTGGGGCGGAGCTGTGATCCAGGTGAACAGCAGATCGGGCATAGGTGGGCATGTGGGCAGAGGAGTAGGAAGGCCGGTCAAGCAAATAAGCTTGCTAAGGTACGCAGCAGCAGCAAGCAGCCCCCCCATCCAGCCAGCCAGCCAGTCTGGCTAGCAGTGACTGAGTGGTTGACAGACGGCAAGCAACGGAATGTACGTGCTCTGTGATGTCATTGCAGTCAGCTGAGAGAGGCTCGTGATGTCATCGCTGAGCTGTCTGTCTGTCTGTCTCTCTCTCTCTCTCTCTCTCTCTCTCTCTCTCTCTTCCTCTCAATTCAATTCATTTGTATTGTCAAAGCAATTGGACATACATACATACATACATATATATATATATATATATATATATACATACATACATACATCCATACATGCTAGTAAGTCTATGTTATCTTAAAGGCTAACTAAGCAGAACATATATCATTATAGAACAGAGTTCATAGGTCAACACATGGTTTTAGGGAACAGGCTCGTAGGTCATACCGTTTGACATTGTCTCCAAGGTTCTCATCGTAAATAACAAACAGAAATCAAACTATCTTCTGGGCTGACCTTCTAGTTTGACCGTATCTTTCTTAAGTATACAAGAGAGAAAAACAGGTGTAAGAAAATAATTTCTAATTTTCCTTCTACACATATATACATACATACATACATATGTAGCGTTATGTTGGGTGTATTTGGATAAGAGCATTTGGGCTCTGAGCTGAAGCACGGATCTAAAGAAGACCTCTCCCCCCCCCAAAGTTATCAGATTTCCTTAGCTCATCAGCTTGGAACTGGCTTGCATCAAAGTGACAGTTTTGGGGAGGATGGCACCGAGAAGAGGCCAAATAGTTTGGAATTCTGCTATGAGATGTCTGGAGAAAGGGGCCTGTAGGTGATAAAAACTCTTTGAAGTGGATGAGAGCCGAAATCCCGACATAGAGCTACGAACCCGGGCCAACCGGCATTTCCAAAAGATGGCATGGATTGACATCAGTCATAAATCAAGCCCCCCTCCAATAGGACACTGGGGGCTGAAACCGAAATCCAATCTCAAGAACTCAGGGACCAATCACCTACTGATCTGACAGACTTTAAGGAACAGCGGACAGTCTTTCTCTCTCTCTTTCTCTCACCTGAACCAGAAACTCGCTGCCACAGCTCAACCTGTAGCTCTGTTGCCAGAACCGGAATCAGAAACCAACCAAGTCTTTGCCGGCAACAGAAGAGTTAAACTGGGAGAAGGAGATTGAGCCGTACGAAGAATTCTTTTAAAGGACTTTATTAAATAAATAACTTTACAGACCCACCTGATCAGTGGAGTTTTACAGCTGGACAATTGACTAAGTCGACTGAATACGAAAGTGTCAGTCACTTAAATAGCTATTTGAGTCTTAAGAAACTTGACCCTTGGAACAAACAGGGCCCTGCTTTCCTCAAAGACTTCGTCTTCAAGTAACTACAGTGGAACCCTGCTTACAAAGAAGATTTTGTGCACAACCTTGGAGCCTTCAAACCAGTGGAAAATCTGTTTGGAAAAGACTCTACATTCCCGAAACCCCAACTTCCAGGTGCATCGACTGAGTGGAAGTTCTTGGACAAAGCCGAACCAGACTGCCTTTGTACCAAACCACACAGACCTCGTGCCGTGTGCTGTTATCTGAGCCCGAAGCCAGAGAGGCCTCTCTGCGACGAAGTTCACATAAGTTTAACAGTTTGGAGTTTGTGATTCATGACATTTGAGAAATCAATTAGAAATGTTAATCTGTGATTCATAACTCTAGAATGTGTAATATCATTTAGTTTTCTTAAATATAAATGTGTGTTGCATTAAACTGTTTTGTTGATAATTTTAGAAATAAAATCTGTCAACGCCGAGAAATATCTTCTCATTCCTGTTTAACTGTTTAGTCTGAAATTGACACAAGTTAATAGACACCAGATTATAGGTGGCCCTGCCTATCCTTAATCATTGAATAATAATCAGTTAATGGAAATTGTGGTAACAAGTTATGATAGGATCTTTCTCGGCACCTAAACGTAAATGAGACTGATATATATATAACGAGAAGTTACCTGACATAAATACTAACCTGCGTAGTTATTTAATGTCTGACTAATAATACTAACGAGAGACTCACCTTCGTCTTACTAACTGGTATTGTAGTCAATGTGTTTATAACCTTTTTTGTTTAACGATTTGTTAAACGGAATGTACGTGCTCTGTGCTGTCATAGCAGTAAGCTGAGAGAGGCTCGTCATGTCATCACTGAGCTGGCTGGCTGGCTGGCTGGCTCTCTGTGTGTGTGTGTGTGTGTGTGTGTGTGTATGTGTGTCTCTCTGTCTGTCTGTCTGTCTGTCTCTCTCTCTCTCTCTCTCCCTCTCAATTCAATTCATTTGTATTGTCAAAGCAATTGGACATGCATACATACATACATACATATATATGGAAAATAAACAATATGTGTACATCTCTTTCTGCATTAGTGGTGCCCTCACAGATGTGCAAGTTACATGACAGACAGACAGACAGACACACACACACAGACAGACAGACACAGACACACACAGAAACACACACACATACTTTGACAGACAGACAGACAGACACACGCATATTATGGGTCTTTGTTGGGTAGTGAAATGGGTAGCATCAGTCGCAGTGTGGGTAATGTCAGGGAGCCAATCATAGTCCCCGTTATTTGCATATCACAAAGCATTCTGGGAAAAGCAACTAAACACGTTTAGTCATGTATTTGTCCATAGTTTACACATGAGATGAAAGAGACAGTATGACGTATTGAGCACCTGGGATTCCTCATGTGTATGTGAGGGGCAGAGGAACCGGATCCCAAGTGTGCGTCCCAGGTGCTATAGGTTTCAAAGCATTCAGGGGAATAGGCACCCCACCCTGACACCTATAGAAGACTGGATAGGGAGATATAAATAGCAATGGGGAGACTCTTGTACTTGGTGTGGCTCTATCCATATAGTGGGGCCAGCAGCCACTTAGCAGGTGCAGCAATAGAAGCTCAGCCTGGGGAGACTGGATTTAGCATTTCCTCTCCATTTTGATAACTATCCATAATCATTTCTGCAAAATACTTCTATGATACCTATGTATGTTTTTTACTTGTACTATATTATACTATCAAGTATCAGTGTACACATACAATGTGACCTGTTACATTAATACAGAGGCCAGATCTCTAATAGCCACTGTCCCCTGATATTACACTTTTTTACAATCACTTTGGCACTCATTTCAGAACCTTGATGTCATTTTTCAAAACTCTAGACACTAAACTCACACCCGATGATCAAAATGCACATTTTTCAAAACTCTAACACTTTTTTACAATTGCTTGGATACAATACACATCAACCTCAGATCATTTGTTCATTGAACTAAAATGACACAACTTACATCAAAGTATTACCATTTCAAAATGCAATTCACACATTACATCTGAGATCACTGTCTATTCATTTCATTACAAAGATCTAACTATCAATTGATACAGCTGCTCAAAATGATAAGTGACTGTTGCATTACTCTTAATGCATAATTTTATGGAAACTGACAAACAATATTCCATGTTTCGATCATGAAAGTTTCAGGATAATGAGATCCATTGACACCAATAACCGAGGAGCATGAACCAGTTGGACTACATTATCTATGGATGTAATATTTCATCATCATTCATCATCATGTAGCACTTTTCCACACCATGTTTTCAGTGTGGAAGGAAAGTTAGAAATTCTTTCTCTAATACCTGTTTTTCTCTCTTGTATACTTAAGAAAGATAAGGTCAAGCTAGAAGGTCAGGCCAGAAGGTAGTTTGATTTCTGTTTGTTATTTACGATGAGAATCTTGGAGACAATGTCAAACAGTATGATTGAAGTGCCTGCTCCCTAATCCATGTGTTGATCTATGAACTCTGTCCTATAATGATATAAATTCTGCTTAGCTAACTTTTAAGATAACATAGTAATGACTTTCTGATTATAACCAGCTCTTTGATTTTTGTGTATAAAAGCTCTGACTGTTAAAATGAAGGCAGAGCGACTTTGGGATCTACTTGAGTCACTGTTCCTCTCCACGCTGCGTGTATTAAAGGCATTGCAACTAACGCTCCAACCTGGTTGAAGATGATTGTTCTTCCACATCAGATTTGACATTACTGTATGTATGCAGGCCCTTGTAATTGCTTTTCCAATACTGCCAACTGGTTATTGATGATTGATTTCACATTGTGGTACGAGTATCGAGTGAAATGAGTGCTATCCACCCCAGCAACACAGTGATAACATGGAGCCGGCAAGTCATCCAGGTCACAATAGAGGTCAAGCAGTGGGAGGAGGAAGACGTGGTGGTCAAAGGAATGGAAGGGGACATGCACCCCTTCTGAGAGGTGGTCGTGGGCCTCGTCATAGAGGAGGGCTTAGGCCTCACCAGAGAGGCAGCCATGGGCCTCATTTGAGAGGTGTTGGGGGAACGTGGTAGAGGACAAGGCCACGGACCAGACAGCGGCAGCAACAGCAAATAGTGTCCAGTGAAATCCGAGAAATAGTTGTAGAGCATGTTGTAAATCATGGCATGACCATGACTGAGGCAGCTACAATGATTCAATCAAACCTCAGAATCAACTCAGGATCAACTGTGGCCTCAATCATCAGAAATTTCCGTACTGAGAAGCGGCAAGTCTTCAGCATGCACTAAACATTAGGCTACTCTCAATTGTCAAATGACTGTATACTGCATACCAATGTGTAGCACAGAGTATAGTGTGCCTTTTGAAAGAAATGCAGACAGAGTGAAGCAGCTGATGACTGAGTATGTTCAGGTATGTTCAGTTTCAAGATGCCTCTTGTGAAAAATGGTTGTGAGAACCTGAACCTGAACACAGGGCTGATGGAAATTTAGAAGTACAGTAATCAATCCTTTGTTTTGCTTTTTACACTAAGCCAGGTGAGGAACACTGCAGTTGACATTTTACTGTAGTTTTGTTCGTTTTTGTAGCTAATTATTGTTGCATGGATTCAAAGAAACCTATGGTGTGATTTGATTGTATTGCATCAATACATTTCAGATTTTGTTCAATGATTCCACTGTGTCTGTAGTATTCTCTCTACTAGTCCTTTTACAGTGATGTATTTATGTGTAGTACCATAATGAAACATGTATCACATATTTTGTACTACAATATTTAATGATTGTACGAACAACTACACAGTGAAACTATCGGTATCTTCTGTGTTACTATGTTACTATGGTATTTCATGATAAATGAGTTATTTGAACCAACAAGACTGCAAGTGCAAGGTTTCTTTAAAGATATGAAAGGCTGTTCAATGTTCAAAACATTGTATTGTGCAGTGTTACAAGTGATGACCGTTTTGAGTTTTGTGTCTAGTTTTGAAAAATGACATCAAGGTTCTGAAATTAGTGACAAAGTGATTGTAAAAAACTGTATATTCATCCTATTTAATGTGCTCTTTTAAAATGTACTTTTCTTTTTTATGTTGCCATTTCTGTTCTACCAATGTTTCAGTTGTTAGCCAAAGATTGACAGAGTACATCTCATACACACAGGCCAGACAGCAAGGATTTCTTTTTGAAATTCAATTACAAATGCTGCATGAACTCATCAATACGATTAGAGCTCCTGAAAACTCACTCTACAGCATCTCATTAGCAGTGAAAAGAAACCAAGAAAGTTGGGACAGTCGACTGTTTACCACTATGTAACATCACCTTTTCTTTTAATAACACTTATTAAGCACTTGGGCACTGAAGACACCACTTGGTTAAGTTTAGCAAGTGGGATTTCCCCCCATTCATCCATTATGCATTTCCTCAGCTGCGCAACTGCACAGGGCCTTCGTTGTCTTAATTTGCACTTCATAGTGCGCCACACATTCTCAATTCGGAGACAGGTCAGGACTGCAGGCAGGCCATGCTAGCACCCGCACTCTCTGCCTACGCAACCATGCGCTTGTAATCTGGGCAGAATGTGGTTTGGCGTTATCCTGCTGAAAAATGCAGGGACGTCCCTGGAAAAGATGATGTCTGGATGGCAGCATATGTTGCTCCAAAATGTGTACATCTCTTTCTGCAAAAATGGTGCCCTCACAGATGTGCGAGTTACATGACAGACAGACACTCATACACACTGTCACACCCACACACACACACACACTTTCACAGACAGACACACGCACACACACACTTTCACACAGAGACAGACACACACACACTTACATACATACATACATACATACATACAGTGAGGGAAAAAAGTATTTGATCCCCTGCTGATTTTGTGCGTTTGCCCACTCACAAAGAAATGATCAGTCTATAATTTTAATGGTAGGTGTATTTTAACAGTGAGAGACAGAATAACAGCCAAAAAATCCAGAAAAACGCATTTCAAAAAAGTTATAAATTGATTTGCATGTTAATGAGGGAAATAAGTATTTGATCCCCTATCAATCAGCAAGATTTCTGGCTCCCAGGTGTCTTTCATACAGGTAACGAGCTGAGATTAGGTGCACTCTCTTAAAGGGAGTGCTCCTAATCTCAGCTCGTTACCTGTATAAAAGACACCTGTCCACAGAAGCAATCAATCAATCAGATTCCAAACTCTCCACCATGGCCAAGACCAAAGAGCTGTCCAAGGATGTCAGGGACAAGATTGTAGACCTACACAAGGCTGGAATGGGCTACAAGACCATCACCAAGCAGCTTGGTGAGAAGGTGACAACAGTTGGTGCGATTATTCGCAAATGGAAGAAACACAAAATAACTTTCAGTCTCCCTCAGTCTGGGGCTCCATGCAAGATCTCACCTCGTGGAGTTTCAATGATCATGAGAACGGTGAGGAATCAGCCCAGAACTACATGGGAGGATCTTGTTAATGATCTCAAGGTAGCTGGGACCATAGTCACCAAGAAAACAATTGGTAACACACTACGCCATGAAGGACTGAAATCCTGCAGCGCCCGCAAGGTCCCCCTGCTCAAGAAAGCACATGTACAGGCCCGTCTGAAGTTTGCCAATGAACATCTGAATGATTCAGAGGAGAACTGGGTGAAAGTGGTCTCAGATGAGACCAAAATCAAGCTCTTTGCCATCAACTCAACTCGCCGTGTTTGGAGGAGGAGGAATGACCCCAAGAACACCATTCCCACCATCAAACAAGGAGGTGGAAACATTATGCTTTGGGGCTGTTTTTCTGCTAAGGGGACAGGACAACTGCACCGCATCAAAGGGACGATGGACGGGGCCATGTACCGTCAAATCATGGGTGAGAACCTCCTTCCCTAAGCCAGGGCATTGAAAATGGGTCAAATACTTATTTCCCTCATTAACATGCAAATCAATTTATAACTTTTTTGAAATGCATTTTTCTGGATTTTGTGGCTGTTATTCTGTCTCTCACTGTTAAAATACACCTACCATTAAAATTATAGACTGATCATTTCTTTGTCAGTGGGCAAACGTACAAAATCAGCAGGGGATCAAATACTTTTTTCCCCCACTGTACATACATATATATGGAAAAGAAACATTACAAGTATAAATCACAATAAGATGTAATAAAGTACAGATAAACAAAATGTAATAAAATGTGATCTTTTTGAAAATGCAGGGACGTCACTGGAAAAGATGATGTCTGGATGGCAGCATGTGTTGCTCCAAAATGTGTACATCTCTTCTGCAAAAATGGTGCCCTCACAGATGTGCGAGTTACATGACAGACAGACAGACAGACACTCACACCCACACACACACACTTTCACAGACAGACATACACACACACACACACATACATACATACATACATATGGAAAAGAAACAATACATTTATAAATCACAATAAGATGTAATAAAGTACAGAAAAACTAAATGTAAGAAAATGTGATCTTTAATACACACAAATATGTATGGCTGGTCGGATGCGTCTTGGACTCGGGTTCCTCTTCATTACGTATAACGCTTTTGCCTTTTGCTAAAGCTTTCCGTGGAGGGGATCGTGGGTGAGTTTGTACCATTTTTGGGAGGATCTGCCTTGTTGGGGCGGAGCTGTGATCCAGGTGAACAGCAGATCGGGCATAGGTGGGCATGTGGACAGAGGAGTAGGAAGGCCGGTCAAGCAAATAAGCTTGCTAAGGTACGCAGCAGCAGCAAGCAGCCCCCCCATCCAGCCAGCCAGCCAGTCTGGCTGGCAGTGACTGAGTGGTTGACAGACGGCAAGCAACGGAATGTACGTGCTCTGTGATGTCATAGCAGTCAGCTGAGAGAGGCTCGTGATGTCATCGCTGAGCTGGCTGGCTGGCTGGCTCTGTGTGTGTGTGTGTGTGTGTGTGTGTGTGTCTATGTCTGTCTGTTTTTCTGTTTGTCAGTCTGTCTGTCTGTCTCTCTCTCTCTCTCTCTCCCTCTCAATTCTATTCATTTGTATTGTCAAAGCAATTGGACATACATACATACATACATATATATATATATATATATATATATATATATATGTATGTAGCGTAAGGTACACTTTTAAATTTCAATTAAAGAAGTGAATTCATAGTATCACCTTATCACGAATCCTGGAGTCTTGTAGAACTCAATTTCTGTAATCATTGGACGCAGACACCAATTCCAAAGATATAAATTGTCAAATTTATTTAAAAACAAAGACTAAATGTAGCACTACACTAATTATACAAAAGGGAAAAACTAATTAAAATTCAACTCTAGATCAACAAATCAAAGACAAATCACTTCCGTGACCAAATCAAAGACCATGGGATCACATAGGATGACACACAAATCGTTAAACAAAAAAGGTTATAAACACATTGACTACAATACCGGTTAGTAATTCTAGGAATCACTAAGAAACAGTTGAAAGTGCTAAATTGCAGTTTCAGAAGATGAAAAAAAACTGTAACTGATGGGATATGTAGTACTTTATACTCGAATGGTCTATGCGATTACACCCTGTTGGTGTTATTAAGAACGCCAAGTACCAGAATGCAGAGCGGGACTGTTTTTTGTGCCGTGACTTGTTGGGGGAAAAAGGCGCAGAAAAAACGGACGAGAAGGTGAAGGTAGTATGGCGGTGATGCACGCGTTGGTGAAGTGGGAAAGCGGGGTCGACAAAGACTCTTACAGCGTGATTCCCACTGCTTGCTTTCGCAATTTTGATTTATTCAGCATTGCTGATGATGACGAAGAGACGACTCGAAACTTCAGAGCAGAGTGGAGAGACACGAACAAACCTCCAAAAGGTGGATGGCCTGTCCATGAAGCGCAGATCATTATGACTGGTAACAATGTTTATTTAAAAAAAAAAAACATTAAAGTCTTTACATGCTATTTGATATATACAATCACAGTATATTTGAAATGAATGTTTAAGTTATTAATGTGTTGTACTTCTAACATACTCTTATAACATGGTAGATGGTGGTGAGGGCGCTAAAACTCGTCATACTTGACTGGCATTTGTAAGAACGATTTATTGTGTGTTGTGCTTTACAATAAAATCCCCCAAATCACAAAATAAATTAAACCAGATATAATTTAACTTCAGTTTTGATTCAGTGTTGGCTGTTCATCTTAATTTGTATGGTCAAAGCACAGTATTTTTATGACAAATAAATATAATCCCCAAATATCTGTGGACATAATGCAGGGTTTTATTTATTTTATTTTTATTTTAGGAAAAGAAGGCGAACTAAGAAGAAAACTTAATGACCTAACAAAAATGCCCTGTCCTAAAATGAAGAGAGTACCTAAACCAAACAAAAAACTTCAAATTTCAGATGATAGTGACCTTGATGAACCACAGTTACCGGTGAGATAATTACTGCAAATATTAAATAAATGTATTGCAGGATTGTTTTTTTTTAAATCATTTTCATATATATATATATATATATATATATATATATATATATATATATATATATATATTCATTTTAAACTCTTTTTCTCTCTGAATACAGCACAAAATAAGAAAGAAAACCGATGGAGCTTCAAGAATTAGATCCCGTCATATTCTACAGACATTTAAAGAGTCCAGTGAAGTTGAGCTACAGCAAAACGTTAAGCAGCTCGAAAAGGAAAACACAAGACTTAAAAATGAAAACCAATGTCTTCGAAACCGTATGGTTGATGGTAAGTTTTTTTATTTATAGCAAATAATTCCTTACCTTGATAAATGTTATTCTTCAGTAATTTAGATTCCAGAGTAATGTATTATAGTTGATCATACTGAAGTAATCTAGAACCACAATACAGACTCTTAATGTGCACTGTCTAATAGTTTAATAATACTGATTATTAAATAAAGTTTTTCAACATAACTTCATAATCCTACATTAATGACTATATGCATTACATTAGACCTGGAAATTCTTGTATTTTATCTTTTTTATTTTTTTCGTAGCTAATGTTAATGACCCACAAAAAGGTCAGTTTGCCAATAACATAGAGCAAGTCTCTCAAGTATAATTGCAGGCATTGATGGTTTTGTTTTCACTTTGCATTAAATATATTACTAGAAATGATTATCATTTAATACTAAGGTTTTTTTCTCCAGAGATTCCAGACCTTTTGGACAATCTGAAAAAAATTGTAACAAAAGCCACATTTATCAGCAATGAAGACAAAAGTGTGTCACCATCAAGTGGTTCTGACAGCCCCACAGCAAATTGTTCTGAATCTGACAAAGAATCACCAAAACAGGTATAACACTCTTGGTCTACAATATTACAAAGACAAGGTAAAAATATATATATTGAAAACAAATATTGGTTGTAAACAATCTAATGATGCTACATTATCAGTTATATTCATAGTTATAGTTGATAATAAGAATGTAATTGAATTATGGGTGTCACAGATTCACTGACTTTATTATGTCTGTAAATTAATAAACTTAGAATTGAGACATACTGTGGTCTTTAATAACACATTTCTGTAACAAAATCACAGCCTTACTGATAATGTATTCCACTTAACATAATATAAGAATAGTTTGGGGATAAACTTGTTTTTTATTTACCATTGTCTTTTAGGTGGAAAAGTTCCCAGGCACTGGAGTTTACATTGACAAACTGTCCTGGATCCTTGCAGAGAGGTGCAGCACGAATACGTCATATGCAAGAACCCTGACGGTTGCTGTCTTTGACTTTCCAACATTACTAAAGAGCAATCTTCGTGGTGGTGGCAGCAAGAGAGATCCAACTTCGGAGACATTAAGATCCTCATTGATGTTATTGAGGATCATATACAGCTGCCTTCGGAAGGACACGACGTGTTTCAGTTGCGGGGCTTTGCAGCCCAGCGGGACCCTCTTAATGCCGGACATCAGCTGCCCGAGCCGGTGCGGATGAACGGAGGGACGTTAGACAGCGTTACCTTCCGGGCAGGAGCAGCGAGCGGCAACACCGGGGTGAAAGTGTCGTCTAACACTGTGCCATTAGCCACTAGCTGATTGAGCAGATCAGTGGTTTTTAAGAAGATAACAATGGCAGCAGACTTGATATTTTCACACCCTGCTACCTCCCCAACCGCTAACACACACTGCTCTAGGGGGCAGAACTGCACCGGAGCGATCTTGACTCCATGGCGTCGGGTCAGTTTTTCAAAAGACGCATTCAGGGGGTCCGACCCCCCGACCCGGGAAGAACTACCGGTACTCCCCCCTCCCCTCCCCTGTTCCCCCACAATAAGAAAAGCACTGAAAACAGAAGACAAAATAAACAAACTGAAAAAAGTAAAGCAACAAAAAAACGCAGCCAAAGGACAGAGCTCTCAGCAGCACTCCCGCTCACTGCAGACCCCTCCCACACACTCCCAGCTGAGAGAGAGAGAGAGAGAGAGAGAGAGAGAGAGAGAGAGAGAGTTAGTGTCTGTCTGTCTCTCTCTCTCTCTGTAGATGCATCATAGGGAACATATGTAACAATCTCTCTTTTTGTTTACCAAAAATGAGAATGAACGTATTTCAAGTGGGTGTTGCCTTGGTTGGAAACGTTTTAAGATTATTTATGAAGTGTAAAGTGGATTTGTCTCAGTTCTCCGTAGTTTTCAATGTATGTGCCATTCAGTAGCGTTCATGTTACAGATGTGCCCTATGCAGTGGTAGGGTCAATAAAATGTCAGTAAAACTTTATTTTAGCAATTATGGAGGGGAAGAACTGCAAATAGCGGGTCCCCACTAATTATCTAACTTACCAACAACGTTTAAAATTAGGTCTTGCGAAGCTGCCAAATAATGCTGTATAATCGTATGTGTCTTCATACACCGGCTGCTATAGTCTGATAGCTTTGATTATATATACATATTTTCTCGTGAACCACAAATGCTATTTGCTTGATTTTTACAGAGTATGTTATAAATACCATTGTTATGAAGCCTGACAAATTGTATGCTGTAATTATGAATATTTTCAAATCATTTGTTTGTTTTTCCTAACATGTTACAAATGTTCCCTATGTGAAAGATGCATTATATCTTAATGACGTCTAAACAATTAAAGATATACAGATTATTATTTTTGGTAAAGTTATAATACATTGCTATTAACTATGTGTGTCAGTAAAAGTTTAAATTTCCTAAAGGATTTTTATTGATCTTGCAAAATAAGTGTTTAGGGAACATTTGTAACATAGAGGTGGGTTAGCCACCGGCTAAGGGCAGCGGCTCCGGCTCCAGCACCGTCACCATGTCGCTGGAAAAGCGCTAAGTGAGCTCACAGTGAGCTCAGTGTAATGTCTGCTCTGGTGAGCTCACAGTGTGACCTAGTCGTGAGTTCACGTCTTCACTGGGTAGTCCTTGACAACTTAATTGACTCAAATCTTGGGCTTAATTGGTCAAAATGACCATTGGTTGAAGGTACTCAGGGACTGATGTGTAGAGAGACTTATTAAACCTGCAGGATTGTGGTTTTCCCAGATCAGAATTAACCAGATCACCACAAAGGAACATGGTAGGTGCTATTGCAACACAGATTACACAAATACATTGAAATCCAAGTTTGCAGTGGTCCTTGGGCCATTGTGTGGTGATCCAGATCACTTCAGCAGGAATTTTGCAGTGGTCTGGACTACAACTCTCTCTCTCTCTCTCAATTCAGTGCATTTGAATTGTCAAAGCAATTGGACATGCATACATACACTCACCTAAAGGATTATTAGGAACACCTGTTCAATTTCTCATTAATGCAATTATCTAACCAACCAATCACATGGCAGTTGCTTCAATGCATTTAGGGGTTTGGTCCTGGTCAAGACAATCTCCTGAACTCCAAACTGAATGTCTGAATGGGAATGAAAGGTGATTTAAGCAATTTTGAGCGTGGCATGGTTGTTGGTGCCAGACGGGCCGGTCTGAGTATTTCACAATCTGCTCAATTACTGGGATTTTCACGCACAACCATTTCTAGGGTTTACAAAGAATGGTGTGAAAAGGGAAAAACATCCAGTATGCGGCAGTCCTGTGGGCGAAAATGCCTTGTTGATGCTAGAGCTCAGAGGAGAATGGGCCGACTCGATTCAAGCTGATAGAAGAGCAACTTTGACTGAAATAACCACTCGCTACAACCGAGGTATGCAGCAAGGCATTTGTGATGCCACAACACGTACAACCTTGAGGCGGATGGGCTACAACAGCAGAAGACCCCACTGGGTACCACTCATCTCCACTACAAATAGGAAAAAGAGGCTACAATTTGCACAAGCTCACCAAAATTGGACAGTTGAAGACTGGAAAAATGTTGCCTGGTCTGATGAGTCTCGATTTCAGAGTCAGAATTTGGCGTAAACAGAATGAGAACATGGATCCATCATGCCTTGTTACCACTGTGCAGGCTGGTGGTGGTGGTGTAATGGTGTGGGGGATGTTTTCTTGGCACACTTTAGGCCCCTTAGTGCCAATTGGGCATCGTTTAAATGCCACGGCCCGTTGTTTCTGACCATGTCCATCCCTTTATGACCACCATGTACCCATCCTCTGATGGCTACTTCCAGCAGGATAATGCACCATGTCACAAAGGTCGAATCATTTCAAATTGGTTTCTTGAACATGACAATGAGTTCACTGTACTAAACTGGCCCCCACAGTCACCAGATCTCAACCCAATAGAGCATCTTTGGGATGTGGTGTGTAACGTTATGTTGGGTGTATTTGGATAAGAGTATTTGGGCTCTGAGCTGAAGCACGGATCTAAAGACCTCTCCCCCCCAAAGTTATCAGATTTCCTTAGCTCATCAGCTTGGAACTGGTTTGCATCAAAGTGACAGTTTTGGGGAGGATGGCACCGAGAAGAGGCCAAATAGTTTGTTATTCTGCTATGAGATGTCTGGAGAAAGGGGCCTGTGGGTGATAAAAACTCTTTGAAGTGGATGAGAGCCGAAATCCCGACATAGAGCTACGAACCCAGGCCAACCGGCATTTCCAAAAGATGGCATGGATTGACATCAGTCATAAATCCAAAGTCACAAAAGATTAAGTCTGTTTTAGTTACTTGTGATAAATTGTTGATATCCTAAGCGTTGGCATTAGAGTCATTAGGTGATTAATCGAGTACTGTTCTGTTGGGTTGTTACTGAATAGCCAAAACAATGATTACCCAAATGTCCCCATGTGAAGCATTGATTGTTAAGGTACCAGGAACAGAGATTCCTGAATTCCTTGGACGCCTAGGCAGTTTGGACTTTGAAGTAGAGTCGCGTCGAACTCAGTTGGTAAACGACACTACGACGCAACTCGAAAAAGAGTCGATAGAGGTGATGAAAGTTATGGCTAGCTTAGCACTTGCGAGCTCAAGGGTAGTGAACTGGATCATAAGCAAGTTTGAAAAACTGAAAAAGCTAGGAGAAAAGTATGCTAAAGCGAAAGAAGAAAGAGCCAAACGGCATGGAATGGTTTTAGAATTTGAAGGAAAGCTAGATACTTGTGGAAAACAAGTCATTGTGTTGAATGCTGAAAAAGAGGACTTAATTGAACAGAGAGAGCAATTAGGAAATGATTTAAGACAATGTCAAGTTGAATTGGAAACAACTCTGATCCAAGTAAAAGGTCTGCAAAATGACAGATGTAAAGCGGTTGAAAATTAAAGAATAGTTTTGAAAGACCGGGATGTTTTGGAAATGCGTCTTTGCAAAACAGTCAGGGAGAAAGATTTGGGCACTGTACAAATGGAGATACTCGAAGGCGAGGTCATACATTTAAAAAGGGACAGTGAAGAAATGAGGAGAGTAAATCAGGTGCTTAGGGGAGAACTCAAATCAACTGAAGTTGAAAATGAGCGTCTCAAGCAACAAATAGGGGCCCTGAAAGCTGCCTCTTGGTGGGCTGCAAAGCTGACACCTGACAGCATAAAGGAACAGCCGGAACCGGCCAATGCACGGAGTCGCACACCGTCTCCACATTTAGGCCCCGGGTTGCCTCGTCCTGATCGTACCCCTCCCTGTAGTCTTTCTCCACCCAGGGTAAGAAGCTCGTCGCACAGACGAACTTCCTCTCCCGAGAGTCCAGACCGAAAGGTTAACATGCGCCAGTTGAGAGAACTGGCTAAAGATTGTGAAACCTTTAACCCAGCAGACAAGGAAGGAAATGTGGAAGCGTATATTAAGGACATTAAGTATGCTTTGAGTTTCTATCCTGAGGCTACGGAGAAGGAAAAGGTTCTCCTAATCCGCAAAACTACCTCTCGCCAAGTCCATTCTTGGATGGAGAGGCAAGGGTCCATGGTCTGCGATAGGTTTCAACGCTTGTGCAGAGCATTAGTTAGGGACTATTCCAGGTTCATTGATCCAGTGGCAGCAGTGACTGCCGCACACCAGATCAAACAGGGTAAGCATGAGTCCCCCCGTGATTACTATGAAAAGCTTAGGAAAACCTATTTTGCGGGTCAAGATCGACCCGGGGCCGAGGAAGAGGTGAGCTTTAAAGGGTTGTTTGTTGCTAATTTGTTCCCAACGATTAAGGAAATGATCATATTACATGCAGACGCAATGTATATGAACATAGCTGAAATTCGAAAAAATGGCACAGAAAGCTTGGGAAAGCAAGTACAATAGCACTTCTGATCGTAAAGATTCAAGCACCCAAGTACTGGCAAGGCGCTCTGAGAGCCCTATTTCTCCACTGGAGTTAGAGGGGACAGAGATTCAAAGAAGGAAAGAACCTCCCAAGGATGGAATCCAAGACACCCAGGCTTACAATAAAAAAAAGAAATCTGCTCCTAGCCTAGGTGGGTTAACTCAGTCTCTGAGCAATGTTGCAGTTTCTGAGCTACTGCTACGCTTAGCTCTGCTCCCTTTGCCCCCTCTTCCCAAACTGGAAGTTAGTAGCCAGGGTAAAGGGCCGGACTCGCCACCTAAGGAATGACTAGCTCTGGAACCAC
Source organism: Amia ocellicauda (assembly GCF_036373705.1). Taxonomy (NCBI): domain Eukaryota; kingdom Metazoa; phylum Chordata; class Actinopteri; order Amiiformes; family Amiidae; genus Amia; species Amia ocellicauda. The sequence continues at coordinate 41,088,773 of NC_089859.1, read as the reverse complement.
CCCCTGTCCCCGCCTCTGTGTTTTTGATTGGATGTGAGGAACAGCAGGGGGGTTTCTCTGACACATCAGCCCACTGGGACCTCCCAGTGGGGGAAGTTGCCTGCAGGCAAGCTGAACCTTTGGTGATGTTACTGGGTGATCTGACACAGAGAGGCAGAGCCAAGCAAGTTTACATAGAAGTGACCATTGAGAATGTGTGGGAGTGAGGAGCCTTGTTGGACACTGGGGCTGAAATTTGTTTAATGTCTGCCACCACAATGGGCAACCTGAAACAAATTATGGAAACCTCAGACCAATGACTGAAAGTGGAAGCTTGTAGTGTGAACATTACAAGTTACACAGAGACTAAGGCACAGCTCACTCAAAAGGCATTGTTAGAGTTCACCTTTGGGAAGATTAAGTTGGTTCATCCAGTTTATATTTCCAAATTTGAAACAGAGAAGTTGATCATTGGTCAGGATCTATTGAACAGGTTGTGGGCTCAAGTTGAATCACCAAAGCCGGTGGAATTGAATGACAGATATGATACAGCCACCAAGGTACAACTTCCCAATGAGACCATTTTTTGTGCATGTCCCTAAAGGGGGCACCGGCTTACCATGTAAGCCAACCATTCGAACCCAGGTCCCTACCAACTATTATAGACATAGTGAAGGTCAGGTGCCTGAATAACACCTGAATTCCCAGTCACCTCCCTCTGTTAATCAACTTCCACCTATTGGTTACTGTCAGTAACCATACTCAATACTGAGTAATACCAATTGTTTTTTTGTTTTAATGTACTTGTGTTATAATATGTAACCTGTATATGTGCTAGTATAGGATTGTCAATTTGATTGGAATACATTCTGCTTAAATAATGAACTATTAGTTTGTTTTCTTTGATTTCTCGGGGTCATGAATGGTGAAGTCCACTGTTGAATTCTGTTACATAACTTTGAGATAAATGCTTAACGTCTTATTTTGTCTTGAAGGGGATAACGTCCTAGTCGACCTCAGTCCCATTCAAGAAAGGGGGTATGTAGCGTTATGTTGGGTGTATTTGGATAAGAGTATTTGGGCTCTGAGCTGAAGCACGGATCTAAAGAAGACCTCTCCCCCCCAAAGTTATCAGATTTCCTTAGCTCATCAGCTTGGAACTGGTTTGCATCAAAGTGACAGTTTTGGGGAGGATGGCACCGAGAAGAGGCCAAATAGTTTGTTATTCTGCTATGAGATGTCTGGAGAAAGGGGCCTGTAGGTGATAAAAACTCTTTGAAGTGGATGAGAGCCGAAATCCCGACATAGAGCTACGAACCCAGGCCAACCGGCATTTCCAAAAGATGGCATGGATTGACATCAGTCATAAATCAAGCCCCCCTCCAATAGGACACTGGGGGCTGAAACCGAAATCCAATCTCAAGAACTCAGGAACCAATCACCTATTGATCTGACAGACTATAAAGGACAAACACGGCCTTTCTTTCTCTCTCTCTCTCACCTGAACCAGTAACTCGCTGCCACAGCTCAACCTGTAGCTCTGTTGCCCGAACCGGAACCAGAAACCAACCAAGTCTTTGCCGGCAACAGAAGAGTTAAACTGGGAGAAGGAGATTGAGCCGTACAAAGAATTCTTTTAAAGGACTTTATTAAATAAAGAACTTTACAGACTGCGCTGCCCGCCTGTGCCCACCTGATCAGTGGAGTTTTACAGCTGGACAAATGACTAAGTCGACTGAATACGAAAGTGTCAGTCATTTAAATAGCTATTTGAGTTTTAAGAAACTTGACCCTTGGAACAAACAGGGCCCTGCTTTCCTCAAAGACTTTGTCTTCAAGTAACTACGGTGGAAACCTGCTTACAAAGAAGATTTTGTGCACAACCTTGGAGCCTTCAAACCAGTGGAAAATCTGTTTGGAAACGACTCTACTTTCGCGAAACCCCAACTTCCAGGTGCATCGACTGAGTGGAAGTTCTTGGACAAAGCCGAACCGGACTGCCTTTGTTCCAAACCACACGGACCTCGTGCCGTGTGCTGTTATCTGAGCCCGAAGGCAGAGAGGCCTCTCTGTGACGAAGTTCAGATAAGTTTAACAGTTTGGAGTTCATGATTCATGACATTTGAGAAATCAATTAGAAATGTTAATCTGTGATTCATAACTCTAGAATGTGTAATATCATTTAGTTTTCTTAAATATAAATGTGTGTTGCATTAAACTGTTTTGTTGATAATTTTAGAAATAAAATCTGTCAACGCCGAGAAATATCTTCTCATTCCTGTTTAACTGTTTAGTCTGAAATTGACACAAGTTAATAGACACCAGATTATAGGTGGCCCTGCCTATCCTTAATCATTGAATAATAATCAGTTAATGGAAATTGTGGTAACAAGTAATGATAGGATCTTTCTCGGCACCTAAACGTAAATGAGACTGATATATATATAACGAGAAGTTACCTGACATAAATACTAACCTGCGTAGTTATTTAATGTCTGACTAATAATACTAACGAGAGACTCACCTTCGTCTTACTAACCGGTATTGTAGTCAATGTGTTTATAACCTTTTTTGTTTAACGATTTGTTAAACGGAATGTACGTGCTCTGTGCTGTCATAGCAGTAAGCTGAGAGAGGCTCGTCATGTCATCACTGAGCTGGCTGGCTGGCTGGCTGGCTCTCTGTGTGTGTGTGTGTGTGTATGTGTGTCTCTCTGTCTGTCTGTCTGTCTGTCTCTCTCTCTCTCTCTCTCCCTCTCAATTCAATTCATTTGTATTGTCAAAGCAATTGGACATGCATACATACATACATACATATATATGGAAAATAAACAATATGTGTACATCTCTTTCGGCATTAGTGGTGCCCTCACAGATGTGCAAGTTACATGACAGACAGACAGACAGACACACACACACTTTCACACACAGACAGACAGACAGACACAGACACACACAGACACACACACACATACTTTGACAGACAGACAGACAGACAGACACACGCATATGATGGGTCTTTGTTGGGTAGTGAAATGGGTAGCATCAGTCGCAGTGTGGGTAATGTCAGGGAGCCAATCATAGTCCCCGTTATTTGCATATCGCAAAGCATTCTGGGAAAAGCAACTAAACACGTTTAGTCATGTATTTGTCCATAGTTTACACATGAGATGAAAGAGACAGTATGACGTATTGAGCACCTGGGATTCCTCATGTGTATGTGAGGGGCAGAGGAACCGGATCCCAAGTGTGCGTCCCAGGTGCTATAGGTTTCAAAGCATGCAGGGGAATAGGCACCCCACCCTGACACCTATAGAAGACTGGATAGGGAGATATAAATAGCAATGGGGAGACTCTTGTACTTGGTGTGGCTCTATCCATATAGTGGGGCCAGCAGCCACTTAGCAGGTGTAGCAATAGAAGCTCAGCCTGGGGAGACTGGATTTAGCATTTCCTCTCCATTTTGATAACTATCCATAATCATTTCTGCAAAATACTTCTATGATACCTATGTATGTTTTTTACTTGTACTATATTATACTATCAAGTATCAGTGTACACATACAATGTGACCTGTTACATTAATACAGAGGCCACGGAAGGCCAGATCACTAATAGCCACTGTCCCCTGATATTACACTTTTTTACAATCACTTTGGCACTCATTTCAGAACCTTGATGTCATTTTTCAAAACTCTAGACACTAAACTCACACCCGATGATCAAAATGCACATTTTTCAAAACTCTAACACTTTTTTACAATTGCTTGGATACAATACACATCAACCTCAGATCATTTGTTCATTGAACTAAAATGACACAACTTACATCAAAGTATTACCATTTCAAAATGCAATTCACACATTACATCTGAGATCACTGTCTATTCATTTCATTACAAAGATCTAACTATCAATTGATACAGCTGCTCAAAATGATAAGTGACTGTTGCATTACTCTTAATGCATAGTTTTATGGAAACTGACAAACAGTATTCCATGTTTCGATCATGAAAGTTTCAGGATAATGAGATCCATTGACACCAATAACCGAGGAGCATGGTTTCTTAGGGTTACCATAGACTTGACTGTGTCTTCTTGTTTGTGAAGGAACAGGACTGTGTTTTCCTGTCTGGGTTCCCGCAGGCTTAAGTGTGTTTGTAAACTGCAGCGTAGGTTTGACCTACTATTAGAAAAAAAAAAAAAAAGGAGCGCTAATTAATTGTTCAATATCTGATACGCCGGTGATAATATAAAATAACGTGTTTATAGTTTATAGAAGTTTATAGTGTTTATGGTAAATGAAGAAAAGTCATTAAGTTATATACAAGTTCTATAAATGCAAACATTGAAAAGCATGTTTGTTGTTATTCCTATATAGGATTTAGTATTATTTGTGTTTTCTTGTTTTTTGCTATGTTTTCTCCCCTGTCGTTTATTGTTATTTTGCGGGCTTGCACGCCTTGGTTGTTGTGTACAAAACGATACATAGAAAATGGGAAAACGTGTTACTGTGTGGGAACAGCTCTAGTAAGACGGGCGACCCGCCACTTAAAGGTACACATGTAAGGTACATGTATGATAACTATGGAGTGAAGCGGTGCGTTTGACTGGACAATAGGTGACAGAAAATTAAGGTTTCCAGAAGATGGGACTTTTGATTCAGATAGACTTGAGCACCTAAAAACGGTTTTGCAAAATAGGAATACAAAGCATTAAGAAATGAGAAACCAAAGCTAGCTATCTTAAAACATTTGTTAGAGAAAAGAAAGAAAAGACAACAGGCATAATTCAATCTGAATGCCCCGAAGACAAATTAAAAATATATATATATGTTTTTCAGTATAAATGACAGTCCTCAAGATACTGAAGGAAAATTACTAGATAAGTAATAAATAAGGGTAGTTTGAGACACTGCAGGTCAATATAACATGCCAACCAAAACCATGGTATCTGAATTTACTATGGATATAAATTAATATGTGTCTCTTTGTATGTTTGTACGTTTTCAGTTTGCGCAAGGTAAATGTCCATATTTTGACTTTTTCATGTACTGTATAGTCCAGAATATGACTAAGAGAGTCATAAGTCACAAATAGTTACAGAATGATAGCTAAAAAACGCCAGTTAAATATGTTGTAATAACAGACCTACAAGAAAGTCAGCATTTAACTGTACACAGAATGCTATTGCAAACAGAAATAATAATACAAAATTAAGTTATTTAAATAGGTCTTACGAATACAGAAGTTAAAAGTAACATGTTAGAAATGGAATTAGAGCCAAATTTAGAAATAGGAATCCGAGGCAACCACAAACATTCGGTGAAGGTTTCTTACATATTGATAAATAGATAACCAGATACTCCAGGAAATTAACGATGTGCTCATTTGGAAGCTATGAGTTCCACAATGAAGAGTTTTTAAATCCCTAGAAATAGATCCCTAAATACAATGTGTAGGTAAGAAATTAACTATTGATCAGTTCAATCTGGATTCGGGAACAGTTCTTCTGAACCTGTACTGGTGTAGATTGGACTTCAATAGGAGGAAGTGACACAATAAAGACATGAGCCGCGCAGGAGGACAGTCTTAGTGCCCACGCAGGTTCTTAGTTGGGGAAATCATTGACTGGACACATTTTTTGAAAATGTGCTTTCCTGAAGTACCTGGACATCATTATTGAGATCAATGAAAAGGCTTATTTTCCAAAGATTAAATACATTCATTAACTACAATAATGTAGTGAAATGTATATAAATAGTAATAATACAAATCGATCAAATATAACTTGCATTTTCTTGTAAGAAATTAGGAATAGGAGAAAGAACAGCTGTTGGGATGCAGTGCGATGTTATCCAAAATTGAAAGCGGTTGAGAAAGGAGAGTTTGTTCTGTGTGAGACAAATGTACTGCCACGAGAGACTCTGATGGTGATTGACTGGAATATGAGGGAAAATAATGAAGTTACTACAGGTATAACTAAAGGTGTAACATAACTAATTTAATGAAACATAGTCATGGCAAGTTATAAAACTGTTTGGAAATAGTCCTTTCACAAACAGAAATACCCTATCAATTAGGAAGAGGGGGGCAGGGGGCAAGGGCCGTATGTGCTCCTCTGCTCCCCCTGTTCGCCTGAGCAGACAAGCAGCCTGAGATGAGAGAGAGAGAGAGAGAGAGAGAGAGAGAGAGAGAAGTCAGAGACAAGGCAGAGACTGTAAGTACGTGTAAGGGTTCATAACTTATTACAAACAGAGCAAGAGTGTAATGAATGGTAATTTACACTGCTTGTATTAATAATGATAATAATATTGATGTTGATACAGACGAATACATCACATACTAGATGACAACCGCATAAAACTAATAATAATGAAAATAGGAATAATAGGAGTATGGAAATAATTTCAAATTATGGTTTATTGGTAAAAAATGAATTGAGAAACAAAGATTAATAACTGCCATCATTTACCCAACTACTATTAACTATGGTGTTGAAGGAGCTGCTGTAATAGTTATTGTAATGTTCTCAGGTATTTAAGTTAGATAAAAGGACAAAGATAAGCACATTGTTTTGAAACTTTGACAACTCCACACAAAAAGAGTATCTACACTAGGAAGTAAAGCTGATTCAATAAACACAGGAGATATGATGCTGCTGACGACAGCTGAGTGCTGTACTGAAATAATTTGATAAATGAGATAAATTGGAATCAAGATTATTATTATTTTGAATTGTCCCTTTACTAGAAACCTTATAGATTGTGCGAATGTCAACTAATGTGATAGAGATGCCTTTTATAAGGACGATCTCTGATGTTGTGTGAACCACACATTGTGTCTTCAGACTGATTTATTCCACATGGCAGATATGCATATTATGAATCGTGTCCTGAAGGAACCGATGTCTGACCCATATGGAGAAGATGCTGGTGTTCTTGTTGAGACACAGTAGGCCGAGGGCGCGGCTTTAAAGACAGCCTCACAGCAACTTGAACAGACCAATGCTGAGGTCCACTACGCTGAAGTGATGCTTGACTCAGTGGAGAAATAAGTTAAAATACTATAATTAAAGGTTTTCCAGATTATAGGAATCTACAATATATTGTGAAACTGCTCAGATGACGTCCACAGTAGCACATATTCTTCTATTGATAGTTTAATTTATAATGTACTATTAGTGGAGATGTCACATTATTCAAATGAATAGAATGACAGCCATGAAGTCAGAATCAGTCCATTGCCCTTCACTTAAGATTTGTACAATGTATAATGTTTATAAATCAAAACGCAACAAATATATGTACAATACAGTTTACAAACTGAATTTGTAAAAAAGAATGTTTTGCTGACTTTTGTATTCTCTTTGAAGCAACAAAATGTATGTGTTATGTATGTCGTAACTAGGGTTTGACTTTTATGACCTGGGGCTGGATGAAATTTAATTTGAGATGCACTGTAAAAGCTCCAGGAAATTGCAACTGGCCACTGCACCTTCCATAAGAGAGCTCAAACATTTGCTAATGCATTGGTTGCCTCACAGGCACTCTTTCCCTGGTTTGCCCATGTGGCGCATGGTGTTGGCCACACGGGCAAAGGGGGGATGTGTGCATCAGTCTTTTAAATTGGTTTGCCCCAGGTTTTATAGTAACAGCTTAGCAATATTGTAGAACTTGCCACATTTGTCAAGCTCATAATCCTGCAATATGCAAATAGATTGTGTTCAAAAGCTTAAATGTTGTGGATATGAATATATACTTGTAATAATATATAGGTGTTCTAAATGGGTTGAAGCCTATCCCGTAGGAAGGCTGAAGTAGTAAAAGTAGCAAAAATACAGTTAAGGGATGTTATATGTAGATTTCGCATTCCAGGGAAATTTCCAGTGATAGGAACACTCACTTCACTGGGACAATAGTGCAGGAACTATGCAAAGCCCTGCGAGGTAAACAACATTTTCACTGCCCCATCAGGCTCAGTCAGCTGGAGCAGTGGAGAAACAAAATGGGATATTAAAGAATAAGCTGTCTAATATATGCAAACAAACAGGACTCAAACGTCCAGATCCCCTTCCTATAGTCCTAATGACAATGAAATCGTCAGCAAATTGAGAAAAACAGGTCTTTCTCCGTGTGAGATTATTATGGGATGACTTATGAGACTCTCCATCACTCCTCCATTGTCTGTAAGGGAAATGGACATCCACTTGATGGATGATGCTATGTTGTCTTTTTGTATGGGACTAACACGTGCTTTCGAAGCTGTCCATTCACAGATGAAAGCCGCCCAGACTGAACCATCCCAGCAGGTTTACCACCCCTTCCAGCAAGATGACTGTGTATATCAAAGCACACAAGAGAAAGTCCTCCCAACAGCCCAGGTGGACAGGGCCCTACCAGGTGCTCCTGACCACCCACACAGCTGTGAAGTGCCTAGGAACGACGACATGGATCCACTCCTCACACTGCAAACTTGCCAATCGAGGCGAACAGCACAACCCTGGTGGAGAACAGAGGGATAAAGGAATTGTTCTTCCACATCAGATTTGACATTACTGTATGTATGCAGGCCCTTGTAATTGCTTTTCCAATACTGCCAACTGGTTATTGATGATTGATTTCACATTGTGGTACGAGTATCGAGTGAAATGAGTGCTATCCACCTCAACAACACAGCGATAACATGGAGCCGGCAGGTGATCCAGGTCACAATAGAGGTCAAGCAGTGGGAGGAGGAAGACGTGGTGGTCAAAGGTGTAGCGTAAGGTACACTTATAAAATTCAATTAAAGAAGTGAATTTATAGTATCACCTTATCACGAATCCTGGAATCTTGTAGAACTCAATTTCTGTAATAATTGGACGCAGACACCAATTCCAAAGATATAAATTGTCAAATTTATTCAAAAACAAAGACTAAATGTAGCACTACACTAATTATACAAAAGGGAAAAACTAATTAAAATTCAACTCTAGATCAACAAATCAAAGACAAATCACTTCCGTGACCAAATCAAAGACCATGGGATCGCATATGATAACACACAAATCATTAAACAAAAAAGGTTATAAACACATTGACTACAATACCGGTTAGTAAGACGAAGGTGAGTCTCTCATTAGTATTGTTAGTCAGACATTCAATAACTATGCAGGTTAGTATTTATGTCAGGTAACTTCTCGTTATATATATATCAGTCTCATTAACGTTTAGGTGGAGAGAAAGATCCTATCATTACTTGTTACCACAATTTCCCTTAACTGATTATTATTCAATGATTAAGGATAGCCAGGGCCACCTATAATCTGGTGTCTATTAACTTGTGTCAATTTCAGACTAAACAGTTAAACAGGAATGAGAAGATATTTCTCGGCGTTGACAGATTTTATTTCTAAAATTATCAACAAAACAGTTGAATGCAACACACATTTATATTTAAGAAAACTAAATGATATTACACATTCTAGAGTTATGAATCACAGATTAACATTTCTAATTGATTTCTCAAATGTCATGAATCACAAACTCCAAACTGTTAAACTTATGTGAACTTCGTCGCAGAGAGGCCTCTCTGGCTTCGGGCTCAGATAACAGCACACGGCACGAGGTCCGTGTGGTTTGGAACAAAGGCAGTCCGGTTCGGCTTTGTCCAAGAACTTCCACTCAGTCGATGCACCTGGAAGTTGGGGTTTCGCGAATGTAGAGTCTTTTCCAAACAGATTTTCCACTGGTTTGAAGGCTCCAAGGTTGTGCACAAAATCTTCTTTGTAAGCAGGGTTCCACCGTAGTTACTTGAAGACAAAGTCTTTGAGGAAAGCAGGGCCCTGTTCGTTCCAAGGGTCAAGTTTCTTAAGACTCAAATAGCTATTTAAATGACTTTTGTATTCAGTCGACTTAGTCAATTGTCCAGCTGGATGGCTGGGCACAGGCGGGCAGCGCAGTCTGTAAAGTTCTTTATTTAATAAAGTCCTTTAAAAGAATTCTTCGTACGGCTCAATCTCCTTCTCCCAGTTTAACCCTTCTGTTGCTGGTAAAGACTTAGTTGGTTTCTGGTTCCGGTTCTGGCAACAGAGATACAAGTTGAGCTGTGGCAGCGAGTTACTGGTTTAGGTGAGAGAGAGAGAGAGATGCCGTGCGTTACCCTTTATACGCCTGTCAGATCAATAGGTGATTGGTTCTTTAGTTTGTGAGATTGGATTTCGGCTTCAGCCCCCAGTGTCCTATTGGAGGGGGGCTTGATGTATGACTGATGTCAATCCATGCCATCTTTTGGAAATGCCGGTTGGCACGGGTTCGTAGCTCTGTGTCGGGATTTCGGCTCTCGTCCATTTCAAAGAGTTTTTATTTCCTACAGGCCCCCTTCCCCAGACATCTCACAGCAGGGATTCCAAGCTATTTGGCCTATTCTCGGTGCCATCCTCCCAAGACTGTCACTTTGATGTAAACCAGTTCACATGCTGATGAGTTAAGGAAATCTGATAAATTTGGGGGGGAGAGGTCTTCTTTAGATCAGTGCTTCAGCTCAGAGCTAAAATGCTCTTATCAGAATACACCCAACATAACGCTACACTGGTTAATTCTGTTCTGGGAAAACCACAATCCTGCAGGTTTAATAAGTCTCTCTACACATCAGTCCCTGAGTACCTTCAACCAATGGTCATTTTGACCAATTAAGCCCAAGAATTGAGTCAATTAAGTTGTCAAGGACTACCCAGTGAAGACGTGAACTCACGACTAGGTCACACTGTGAGCTCACCAGAGCAGACATTACACTGAGCTCACTGTGAGCTCACTTAGCGCTTTTCCAGCGACATGGTGCCGGTGCTGGAGCCGGAGCTGCTGCTCGGCCTGGGATCCAGCTGATCTTTTTTGAACCGGCCCGCTTTTCCACCGGTTTTGACGTCACTGGATGTGGGCGTTCCCAAGCATGGAGTAGAAGTGGAGAAACACAGCAATAGTAATCAGCACCGAGGCGACTGCGTCTTTAAACCCCATTTAACATCACAATCAAACTCATTCCGCGTCTATGGCAAATCGTAACCCTAATGTTACAAATGTTCCCTAAACACCTATTTTGCAGGATCAATAAAAAATTATTAGGATTTTTTAAACTTTTACTGACACACATAGTTAATAGCAATGTGTTATAACTTTACCGAAAATAATAATCTGTATATCTTTAATTGTTTAGACGTTATTAAGATATAATGCATCTTTCACATAGGGAACATTTGTAACATGTTAGGAAAAACAAACAAATGATTTGAAAATATTCATAATTACAGCATACAATTTGTCAGGCTTCATAACAATGGTATTTATAACATACTCTGTAAAAATCAAGCAAATAGCATTTGTGGTTCACGAGAAAATATGTATATATAATCAAAGCTATCAGACTATAGCAGCCGGTGTATGAAGACACATACGATTATACAGCATTATTTGGCAGCTTCGCAAGACCTAATTTTAAACGTTGTTGGTAAGTTAGATAATTAGTGGGGACCCGCTATTTGCAGTTCTTCCCCTCCATAATTGCTAAAATAAAGTTTTACTGACATTTTATTGACCCTACCACTGCATAGGGCACATCTGTAACATGAACGCTACTGAATGGCACATACATTGAAAACTACGGAGAACTGAGACAAATCCACTTTACACTTCATAAATAATCTTAAAACGTTTCCAACCAAGGCAACACCCACTTGAAATACGTTCATTCTCATTTTTGGTAAACAAAAAGAGAGATTGTTACATATGTTCCCTATGATGCATCTACAGAGAGAGAGAGAGACAGACAGACACTAACTCTCTCTCTCTCTCAGCTGGGAGTGTGTGGGAGGGGTCTGCAGTGAGCGGGAGTGCTGCTGAGAGCTCTGTCCTTTGGCTGCGTTTTTTTGTTGCTTTACTTTTTTCAGTTTGTTTATTTTGTCTTCTGTTTTCAGTGCTTTTCTTATTGTGGGGGAACAGGGGAGGGGAGGGGGGAGTACCGGTAGTTCTTCCCGGGTCGGGGGGTCGGACCCCCTGAATGCGTCTTTTGAAAAACTGACCCGACGCCATGGAGTCAAGATCGCTCCGGTGCAGTTCTGCCCCCTAGAGCAGTGTGTGTTAGCGGTTGGGGAGGTAGCAGGGTGTGAAAATATCAAGTCTGCTGCCATTGTTATCTTCTTAAAAACCACTGATCTGCTCAATCAGCTAGTGGCTAATGGCACAGTGTTAGACGACACTTTCACCCCGGTGTTGCCGCTCGCTGCTCCTGCCCGGAAGGTAACGCTGTCTAACGTCCCTCCGTTCATCCGCACCGGCTCGGGCAGCTGATGTCCGGCATTAAGAGGGTCCCGCTGGGCTGCAAAGCCCCGCAACTGAAACACGTCGTGTCCTTCCGAAGGCAGCTGTATATGATCCTCAATAACATCAATGAGGATCTTATTGTCTCCGAAGTTGGATCTCTCTTGCTGCCACCACCACGAAGATTGCTCTTTAGTAATGTTGGAAAGTCAAAGACAGCAACCGTCAGGGTTCTTGCATATGACGTATTCGTGCTGCACCTCTCTGCAAGGATCCAGGACAGTTTGTCAATGTAAACTCCAGTGCCTGGGAACTTTTCCACCTAAAAGACAATGGTAAATAAAAAACAAGTTTATCCCCAAACTATTCTTATATTATGTTAAGTGGAATACATTATCAGTAAGGCTGTGATTTTGTTACAGAAATGTGTTATTAAAGACCACAGTATGTCTCAATTCTAAGTTTATTAATTTACAGACATAATAAAGTCAGTGAATCTGTGACACCCATAATTCAATTACATTCTTATTATCAACTATAACTATGAATATAACTGATAATGTAGCATCATTAGATTGTTTACAACCAATATTTGTTTTCAATATATATATTTTTACCTTGTCTTTGTAATATTGTAGACCAAGAGTGTTATACCTGTTTTGGTGATTCTTTGTCAGATTCAGAACAATTTGCTGTGGGGCTGTCAGAACCACTTGATGGTGACACACTTTTGTCTTCATTGCTGATAAATGTGGCTTTTGTTACAATTTTTTTCAGATTGTCCAAAAGGTCTGGAATCTCTGGAGAAAAAAACCTTAGTATTAAATGATAATCATTTCTAGTAATATATTTAATGCAAAGTGAAAACAAAACCATCAATGCCTGCAATTATACTTGAGAGACTTGCTCTATGTTATTGGCAAACTGACCTTTTTGTGGGTCATTAACATTAGCTACGAAAAAAATAAAAAAGATAAAATACAAGAATTTCCAGGTCTAATGTAATGCATATAGTCATTAATGTAGGATTATGAAGTTATGTTGAAAAACTTTATTTAATAATCAGTATTATTAAACTATTAGACAGTGCACATTAAGAGTCTGTATTGTGGTTCTAGATTACTTCAGTATGATCAACTATAATACATTACTCTGGAATCTAAATTACTGAAGAATAACATTTATCAAGGTAAGGAATTATTTGCTATAAATAAAAAAACTTACCATCAACCATACGGTTTCGAAGACATTGGTTTTCATTTTTAAGTCTTGTGTTTTCCTTTTCGAGCTGCTTAACGTTTTGCTGTAGCTCAGCTTCACTGGACTCTTTAAATGTCTGTAGAATATGACGGGATCTAATTCTTGAAGCTCCATCGGTTTTCTTTCTTATTTTGTGCTGTATTCAGAGAGGAAAAGAGTTTAAAATGAAAATATATATATATATATATATATATATATATGAATATGATTAAAAAAAAACAATCCTGCAATACATTTATTTAATATTTGCAGTAATTATCTCACCGGTAACTGTGGTTCATCAAGGTCACTATCATCTGAAATTTGAAGTTTTTTGTTTGGTTTAGGTACTCTCTTCATTTTAGGACAGGGCATTTTTGTTAGGTCATTAAGTTTTCTTCTTAGTTCGCCTTCTTTTCCTAAAATAAAAATAAAATAAATAAAACCCTGCATTATGTCCACAGATATTTGGGGATTATATTTATTTGTCATAAAAATACTGTGCTTTGACCATACAAATTAAGATGAACAGCCAACACTGAATCAAAACTGAAGTTAAATTATATCTGGTTTAATTTATTTTGTGATTTGGGGGATTTTATTGTAAAGCACAACACACAATAAATCGTTCTTACAAATGCCAGTCAAGTATGACGAGTTTTAGCGCCCTCACCACCACCTACCATGTTATAAGAGTATGTTAGACGTACAACACATTAATAACTTAAACATTCATTTCAAATATACTGTGATTGTATATATCAAATAGCATGTAAAGACTTTAATGTTTTTTTTTTTAAATAAACATTGTTACCAGTCATAATGATCTGCGCTTCATGGACAGGCCATCCACCTTTTGGAGGTTTGTTCGTGTCTCTCCACTCTGCTCTGAAGTTTCGAGTCGTCTCTTCGTCATCATCAGCAATGCTGAATAAATCAAAATTGCGAAAGCAAGCAGTGGGAATCACGCTGTAAGAGTCTTTGTCGACCCCGCTTTCCCACTTCACCAACGCGTGCATCACCGCCATACTACCTTCACCTTCTCGTCCGTTTTTTCTGCGCCTTTTTCCCCCGACAAGTCACGGCACAAAAAACAGTCCCGCTCTGCATTCTGGTACTTGGCGTTCTTAATAACACCAACAGGGTGTAATCGCATAGACCACTCGAGTATAAAGTACTACATATCCCATCTGTTACAGTTTTTTTTCTTCTTCTGAAACTGCAAGCGCACTACATAAAGTTTGGCAAATGAAGAAATTTGGATGATGAGTTTACAATCTTATAAACAGTATTTAAGTAAACCTAGATATGCAATTCCAAAAAGAACAGCATCGAGATGGTGAAACAGGATACAAAAATAATAATACAATGTTTATACTTTTTGTATTTTAATTACAGTATGTAATTATTGCCTTTTGATTTACATTTACAGAAAAAGAACGGCGGCAAACGTGGACTACCCAACAAGAAGCAACAAAGTTACTAAAATATCAGATTCTCAGGTAAGCTTCATGCAGCCATACATGTATAATTATAAAATCAATCCAAAAAATAGACCTTGTTTACCCTACAACTGATTTGAGTGTTAATTCTATTTAAGATATAAAAAAATATTTTATTTTCTGAACTAATAATCTGTGAACATTCTATTATCTCTATAATTTTAATTAATACATTTATTTTATTATTGGTGGAACATTATATTTTTCAGCTCAGATGATTTCACGTACCATCAATTTTTCTGTTAATAAATGTGCAAAAACAAATCAGATGGATAGGCCCCTACATATGAACATTAAGTTAAAGGCCTAGAGTGAGTGTTCTTCACTTCCAGTCATGGCGGGCCACAATCCAGCTCTTTGTAACTCATCAACAACCAAAGACCTGGGAAAAGGGTTAAATGGCTTCAGTTAAGCCAATTAGGTAATTAAGAGCTCAACTGGAAAAAAAACAGCAGGCATAGGGGTACTTTAGGACCACAGTCACTGATATAACCTACAATGTTGTTGTAATGAAAATCAGCAGACAGTGGGCCTCCTCCAGGACTAAGGTTGAGAAGCACTGGTCTTGAAGACCACAATAACAATCGACCTCAAGGGCTAGGGATATTCGAGGTGATGCTAAACCAGTCCTGAATGTTTAAATATAATGTTATTTTCTTGTAGTGTGCCGTTGCTGTTAATGCAACCAGTTATATTGAGCCATCAAATACAGAAGCTGACGAAAGACATCAACATGTAAATTTAGTTGTAAATTTAAAGTGTGTGTGAAAAGTATTTTGTATATGGAGATTAACCCATAGTTTCACAGATAAATTGTGGACCAGTGATATTCAGGATCTTCAAAACAAGTCCTGAATGCTCAAACTTAACACTTCTTTTTTTAGAGTGTCGTTGCTGTCAATCCAGCCAGTGATGTGGAGCCATCAGATACAGAAGCTGATGAAAAACAACATGTAAATTTCCTAAATTAATATGGTGCATCAAAATACTTATTTAGCACTTTCAACTGTTTCTTTGTGATTCCTAAAATTACTTTACAGGCTGGGGCTGGGGGAAGACACTGCGCCCGCCTGGAGAAGCCTGTACAAGCCCCCCTCAATAAGAGAGCTGGCAATCTGCAGTGGAGGGTGTTACACACCATTATTGCTGTCAATTCTTTTATTACTGTTCTTAACCCTGCTGTGTCCGACGCCTGCCCATTCTGTGCTCAGAGAGAGACCGTGTTTCACTGTTTCAGCACTTGCTCTCGGTTGTCACCCATTTTTAGTCTTTTAACTCGTCTTTTTACTGATCTTAACCTGATTTTTAACACAAAGGTTTTTATTTTAGGGGCGCGATACACCAGAAAGACCAAACATGTGGACCAGCTGGTAAACTTCTTGCTGGGCCAGGCTAAAATGGCCGTCTATAAGACTAGGAAGAACAGAGTGTGTGGGGAGGGCAGTGAGGATGCAGTGAGAGTGTTTGCCATGCTGGTCAAGTGCAGAGTCAGACTAGAGTTTAACTATTACAGGCTGATGAATGATTTGGAGAGTTTTGAACAGGTCTGGTGTATTAATGATGCCCTTTGTGAATTGTATGACGGGGAGTTGGTTTTTATTATGTAATTCATTTATAGGGTTTAGTATTTGATGGTTGTTTTGTTGTGTGTATTGGGTTGCTTTCTTTAAAAGTGTACAGATCAGTGGCGGAGTTAATGCTTGTTGGGGGGAGACAAACAAAGGGGAACACTATTTTTTATTTATTTATTTATTTTCTTTTGTATGAATTATTGCGTGTTGCAAACAGGCAATGAAGTCTGATAAAAGTCAAAAAGTCTCTCTCTCTCTCACACACACACACACAGCCAGCAAGACACACAGAGCCAGCCAGCTCAGCGATGACATCACAAACATCTCTCTCAGGTGACTCCTATGACATCACAGAGCACGTACATTCCGTTGCTTGCCGTCTGTCAACCACTCAGTCACTGCCAGCCAGACTGGCTGGCTGACTGGATGGTGGGGCTGCTTGCTGCTGCTGCGTACCTTAGCAAGCTTATTTGCTTGACCGGCCTTCCTCCTCCGCCCACATGCCCACCTATGTCCGATCTGCTGTTCACCTGGATCACAGCTCCGCCCCAACAAGGCAGAGCCTCCCAAGAATGGTACAAACTCACCCACGATCCCCTCCACGGAAAGCTATAGCAAAAGGCAAAAGCATTATACGTAATGAAGAGGAACCCGAGTCCAAGACGCATCCGACCAGCCATACATATTTGTGTGTATTAAAGATCACATTTTATTACATTTAGATTTTCTGTACTTTATTACATCTTTTTGTGATTTTTAAATGTATTGTTTCTTTTCCTTATATATGTATGTATGTATGTATGTATGTGTGTGTGTGTCTGTGTGAAAGTGTATGTGTTTGTGTGTCTCTGTGTGAAAGTGAGTGTGTGTGTGTCTGTCTCTGTGTTTGTGTGTCTGTCTCTGTGTGAAAGTGAGTGTGTGTGCGTGTGTCTGTCTGTGAAAGTGTGTGTGTGTGTGTGGGTGTGACAGTGTGTATGAGTGTCTGTCTGTCATGTAACTCGCACATCTGTGAGGGCACCATTTTTGCAGAAAGAGATGTACACATTTTGGAGCAACATATGCTGCCATCCAGACATCGTCTTTTCCAGGGACGTCCCTGCATTTTTCAGCAGGATAACGCCAAACCACATTCTGCCCAGATTACAAGCACATGGTTGCGTAGGCAGAGAGTGCGGGTGCTAGCATGGCCTGCCTGCAGTCCTGACCTGTCTCCGAATTGAGAATGTGTGGCGCACTATGAAGTGCAAATTAAGACAACGAAGGCCCTGTGCAGTTGCGCAGCTGAGGAAATGCATAATGGATGAATGGGGGGAAATCCCACTTGCTAAACTTAACCAAGTGGTGTCTTCAGTGCCCAAGTGCTTAATAAGTGTTATTAAAAGAAAAGGTGATGTTACATAGTGGTAAACAGTCGACTGTCCCAACTTTCTTGGTTTCTTTTCACTGCTAATGAGATGCTGTAGAGTGAGTTAGTTATATTGCTTTCAGGAGCTCTAATCGTATTGATGAGTTCATGCAGCATTTGTAATTGAATTTCAAAAAGAAATCCTTGCTGTCTGGCCTGTGTGTATGAGATGTACTCTGTCAATCTTTGGCTAACAACTGAAACATTGGTAGAACAGAAATGGCAACATAAAAAAGAAAAGTACATTTTAAAAGAGCACATTAAATAGGATGAATATACAGTTTTTTACAATCACTTTGTCACTAATTTCAGAACCTTGATGTCATTTTTCAAAACTCTAGACACAAAACTCAAAACGGTCATCACTTGTAACACAGGCTGTCCAATGTTCAAAACATTGCATTGTGCATTCATATCTTTAAAGAAACCTTGCACTTGCAGACTTGTTGGTTCAAATAATTCATTTATCATGAAATACCATAGTAACATTTATTTAGATCACCCACACAGAAGATACCGATAGTTTCACTGTGTAGTTGTTCGTACAATCATTAAATATTGTATTACAAAATATGTGATACATGTTTCATTATGGTACTACACATAAATACATCACTGTAAAAGGACTAGTAGAGAGAATACTACAGACACAGTGGAATCATTGAACAAAATCTGAAATGTATTGATGCAATACAATCAAATCACACCATAGGTTTCTTTGAAGCCATGCAACAATAATTAGCTACAAAAAAGAACAAAACTACAGTAAAATGTCAACTGCAGTGTTCCTCACCTGGCTTAGTGTAAAACAAAGGATTGATTACTGTACTTCTGAATTTCCATCAGCCCTGTGTTCAGGTTCAGGTTCTCACAACCATTTTTCACAAGAGGCATCTTGAAACTGAACATACCTGAACATACTCAGTCATCAGCTGCTTCACTCTGTCTGCATTTCTTTCAAAAGGCACACTATACTCTGTGCTACACATTGGTATGCAGTATACAGTCATTTGACAATTGAGAGTAGCCTAATGTTTAGTGCATGCTGAAGACTTGCCGCTTCTCAGTACGGAAATTTCTGATGATTGAGGCCACAGTTGATCCTGAGTTGATTCTGAGGTTTGATTGAATCATTGTAGCTGCCTCAGTCATGGTCATGCCATGATTTACAACATGCTCTACAACTATTTCTCGGATTTCACTGGACACTATTTGCTGTTGCTGCCGCTGTCTGGTCCGTGGCCTTGTCCTCTACCACGTTCCCCCAACACCTCTCAAATGAGGCCCATGGCTGCCTCTCTGGTGAGGCCTAAGCCCTCCTCTATGACGAGGCCCACGACCACCTCTCAGAAGGGGTGCATGTCCCCTTCCATTCCTTTGACCACCACGTCTTCCTCCTCCCACTGCTTGACCTCTATTGTGACCTGGATGACTTGCCGGCTCCATGTTATCACTGTGTTGCTGGGGTGGATAGCACTCATTTCACTCGATACTCGTACCACAATGTGAAATCAATCATCAATAACCAGTTGGCAGTATTGGAAAAGCAATTACAAGGGCCTGCATACATACAGTAATGTCAAATCTGATGTGGAAGAACAATCATCTTCAACCAGGTTGGAGCGTTAGTTGCAATGCCTTTAATACACGCAGCGTGGAGAGGAACAGTGACTCAAGTAGATCCCAAAGTCGCTCTGCCTTCATTTTAACAGTCAGAGCTTTTATACACAAAAATCAAAGAGCTGGTTATAATCAGAAAGTCATTACTATGTTATCTTAAAAGTTAGCTAAGCAAAATTTATATCATTATAGGACAGAGTTCATAGATCAACACATGGATTAGGGAGCAGGCATTTCAATCATACTGTTTGACATTGTCTCCTAGATTCTCATCGTAAATAACAAACAGAAATCAAACTACCTTCTGGCCTGACCTTCTAGCTTGACCTTATCTTTCTTAAGTATACAAGAGAGAAAAACAGGTATTAGAGAAAAAATTTCTAACTTTCCTTCCACACTGCAAACATGGTGTGGAAAAGTGCTACATGATGATGAATGATGATGAAATATTACATCCATAGATAATGTAGTCCAACTGGTTCATGCTCCTCGTTTATTGATGTCAATGGATCTCATTATCCTGAAACTTTCATGATCGAAACATGGAATATTGTTTGTCAGTTTCCATAAAATTATGCATTAAGAGTAATGCAACAGTCACTTATCATTTTGAGCAGCTGTATCAATTGATAGTTAGATCTTTGTAATGAAATGAATAGACAGTGATCTCAGATGTAATGTGTGAATTGCATTTTGAAATGGTAATACTTTGATGTTAAGTTGTGTCATTTTAGTTCAATGAACAAATGATCTGAGGTTGATGTGTATTGTATCCAAGCAATTGTAAAAAAGTGTTAGAGTTTTGAAAAATGTGCATTTTGATCATCGGGTGTGAGTTTAGTGTCTAGAGTTTTGAAAAATGACATCAAGGTTCTGAAATGAGTGCCAAAGTGATTGTAAAAAAGTGTAATATCAGGGGACAGTGGCTATTAGTGATCTGGCCTTCCGTGGCCTCTGTATTAATGTAACAGGTCACATTGTATGTGTACACTGATACTTGATAGTATAATATAGTACAAGTAAAAAACATACATAGGTATCATAGAAGTATTTTGCAGAAATGATTATGGATAGTTATCAAAATGGAGAGGAAATGCTAAATCCAGTCTCCCCAGGCTGAGCTTCTATTGCTACACCTGCTAAGTGGCTGCTGGCCCCACTATATGGATAGAGCCACACCAAGTACAAGAGTCTCCCCATTGCTATTTATATCTCCCTATCCAGTCTTCTATAAGTGTCAGGGTGGGGTGCCTATTCCCCTGCATGCTTTGAAACCTATAGCACCTGGGACGCACACTTGGGATCCGGTTCCTCTGCCCCTCACATACACATGAGGAATCCCAGGTGCTCAATACGTCATACTGTCTCTTTCATCTCATGTGTAAACTATGGACAAATACATGACTAAACGTGTTTAGTTGCTTTTCCCAGAATGCTTTGCGATATGCAAATAACGGGGACTATGATTGGCTCCCTGACATTACCCACACTGCAACTGATGCTACCCATTTCACTACCCAACAAAGACCCATAATATGCGTGTGTCTGTCTGTCTGTCTGTCAAAGTATGTGTGTGTGTGTCTGTGTGTGTCTGTGTCTGTCTGTCTGTGTGTGAAAGTGTGTGTGTGTCTGTCTGTCTGTCTGTCATGTAACTTGCACATCTGTGAGGGCACCACTAATGCAGAAAGAGATGTACACATATTGTTTATTTTCCATATATATGTATGTATGTATGTATGCATGTCCAATTGCTTTGACAATACAAATGAATTGAATTGAGAGGGAGAGAGAGAGAGTAAGAGAGAGAGAGAGAGACAGACAGACAGACAGACGGAGACACACACACACACACACACACACACAGAGAGCCAGCCAGCCAGCTCAGCGATGACATGACGAGCCTCTCTCAGCTTACTGCTATGACAGCACAGAGCACGTACATTCCGTTTAACAAATCGTTAAACAAAAAAGGTTATAAACACATTGACTACAATACCGGTTAGTAAGACGAAGGTGAGTCTCTCGTTAGTATTATTAGTCAGACATTAAATAACTACGCAGGTTAGTATTTATGTCAGGTAACTTCTCGTTATATATATATCAGTCTCATTTACGTTTAGGTGCCGAGAAAGATCCTATTTGTTACCACAATTTCCCTTAACTGATTATTATTTAATGATTAAGGATAGGCAGGGCCACCTATAATCTGGTGTCTATTAACTTGTGTCAATTTCAGACTAAACAGTTAAACAGGAATGAGAAGATATTTCTCGGCGTTGACAGATTTTATTTCTAAAATTATCAACAAAACAGTTTAATGCAACACACATTTATATTTAAGAAAACTAAATGATATTACACATTCTAGAGTTATGAATCACAGATTAACATTTCTAATTGATTTCTCAAATGTCATGAATCACAAACTCCAAACTGTTAAACTTATGTGAACTTCGTCGCAGAGAGGCCTGTCTGGCTTCGGGCTCAGATAACAGCACACGGCACGAGGTCCGTGTGGTTTGGAACAAAGGCAGTCCGGTTCGGCTTTGTCCAAGAACTTCCACTCAGTCGATGCACCTGGAAGTTGGGGTTTCGCGAATGTAGAGTCTTTTCCAAACAGATTTTCCATTGGTTTGAAGGCTCCAAGGTTGTGCACAAAATCTTCTTTGTAAGCATGGTTCCACCGTAGTTACTTGAAGACGAAGTCTTTGAGGAAAGCAGGGCCCTGTTTGTTCCAAGGGTCAAGTTTCTTAAGACTCAAATAGCTATTTAAGTGACTGACACTTTCGTATTCAGTCGACTTAGTCAATTGTCCAGCTGTAAAACTCCACTGATCAGGTGGGTCTGTGAAGTTATTTATTTAATAAAGTCCTTTAAAAGAATTCTTCGTACGGCTCAATCTCCTTCTCCCAGTTTAACTCTTCTGTTGCCGGCAAAGACTTGGTTGGTTTCTGATTCCGGTTCTGGCAACAGAGCTACAGGTTGAGCTGTGGCAGCGAGTTTCTGGTTCAGGTGAGAGAGAGAGAGAGAGAAAGACTGTCCGCTGTTCCTTATAGTCTGTCAGATCAGTAGGTGATTGGTCCCTGAGTTCTTGAGATTGGATTTCAGTTTCAGCCCCCAGTGTCCTATTGGAGGGAGGCTTTATTTATGACTGATGTCAATCCATGCCATCTTTTGGAAATGACGGTTGGCCTGGGTTCGTAGCTCTATGTCGGGATTTCGGCTCTCATCCACTTCAAAGAGTTTTTATCACCTACAGGCCCCTTTCTCCAGACATCTCATAGCAGAATTCCAAACTATTTGGCCTCTTCTCGGTGCCATCCTCCCCAAAACTGTCACTTTGATGCAAACCAGTTCCAAGCTGATGAGCTAAGGAAATCTGATAACTTTGGGGGGGGAGAGGTCTTCTTTAGATCAGTGCTTCAGCTCAGAGCCCAAATGCTCTTATCCAAATACACCCAACATAACGCTACATATGTATGTATGTATGTATATATGTGTAGAAGGAAAATTAGAAATTATTTTCTTACACCTGTTTTTCTCTCTTGTATACTTAAGAAAGATACGGTCAAGCTAGAAGGTCAGCCCAGAAGATAGTTTGATTTCTGTTTGTTATTTACGATGAGAACCTTGGAGACATTGTCAAACGGTATGACCTACGTGCCTGTTCCCTAAAACCATGTGTTGACCTATGAACTCTGTTCTATAATGATATATGTTCTGCTAAGTTAGCCTTTAAGATAACATAGTAATGACTTTCTAGCATGTATGGATGTATGTATGTATGTATATATATATATATATATATATATGTATGTATGTATGTCCAATTGCTTTGACAATACAAATGAATTGAATTGAGAGGAAGAGAGAGAGAGAGAGAGAGAGAGAGAAAGAGAGAGAGACAGACAGACAGACAGACAGCTCAGCGATGACATCACGAGCCTCTCTCAGCTGACTGCTATGACATCACAGAGCACGTACATTCCGTTGCTTGTCGTCTGTCAACCACTCAGTCACTGCTAGCCAGACTGTCCCTAAGACAAAGTGTACAATACTTCAATTATATCTCCTCCAGACAGATAAGGAGTATTAAGAGCTACGATGAAGTTACCCAGGAGACGTAAAAAGCTTGCATCACCTGGTATTTCCTGGAGGTCACCCATCCAAGTACTAACCAGGCCCTGGCCCGTTTAGTTTCCAAGGTCTGACGAGATCGGGCACGTTCAGGACGGTGTGGCCGCAAGCCGAGATGCCAGGCTGCATGATGTCTCTTAAAGGCTGGCGGGTATTGACGGAATTTCCAGCAAAAAATAAAAAATAAAAAAATAAAAAAATGGAGGGAAAAATAACAGTGCAGGAAAGGGTGTTGAAAGTAGCCGGGAACGTGTACAATTCTTCAATTATATCTCCTCCAGACAGAAAGAGAGTATTAACATCTACGATGATGTTACCCAGGAGACGTATAAAGCTTGCAGCACCTGGTATTTCCAGGAGGTCACCCATCCAAGTACTGACCAGGCCCTGCCCTGTTTAGCTTCCGAGATCTGATGAGATCGGTCGCGTTCAGGACGGCGTGGCCGCAAGCCGAGACGCCTGGCAGCATGATGTCTCTTAAAGGCGGGCGGGTTTTGACGGACCTTCCAGCAAAAAAAAAAAGAAAAAAGAAAACTGGAGGGAAAAATATCAGTGCAGCAAAGGGTGTTGAAAGTTGCCGGGTACGTGTACATTTCTTCAATTGTATCTTCTCCTGACAGAAAGAGAGTATTAAGAGCTACGATGAAGTTACCCAGGAGACGTAAAAAGCTTGCAGTACCTAGTTTTTCCAGGAGGTCACCAATCCAAATACTGACCAGGTCCTGCCGCGTTTTGCTTCCTAGATCTGACAAGATCGGGCGCGTTCAGGACGGTGTGGCCGCAAGCCAAAAAGCCTGGCTGCATGATGTCTCTTAAAGGCTGGCGGGTATTGACGGAACTTCCAGCAAAAAAAAGAAAAATGGAGGGAAAAATACCAGTGCAGCAAATGGTGTTGAAAGTAGCCGGGTACGTGTACAAATCCTCAATTATAACACCTCCAGACAGAAAGAGAGTATTACGAGCTACGATGAAGTTACCCAGGAGACTAAAAAGCTTGCAGCACCAGGTATTTCCAGGAGGTCTCCCATCCAAGTACTGACCAGGCCCTGCCCCGTTTAGCTTCCGAGATCTGACAAGATCAGGCACGTTCAGGTCAGTGTGGCTGCAAGCCTAGAGAGCTGGCTGCATGATGTCTCTTAAAGGCTGGAGGGTATTGACGGAACTTCCGGCAAAAAAAAAAAGAAAAAAGAAAAATGGAGGGAAAAATATCAGTGCAGCAAAGGGTGTTGAAAGTAGCCGGGTACGTGTACAATTCTTCAATTATATCTCCTCCAGACTGAAAGAGTATTACGAGCTACGATGAAGTTACCCAGGAGACGTATAAAGCTTGCAGCACCTGGTATTTCCAGGAGGTCACCCATCCAAGTACTGACCAGGACCTGCCCCGTTCAGCTTACGCGATCTGACGAGATCGAGCGCGTTCAGGACGGTGTGGACACAAGCCGAGAGGCCTGGCTGCATGATGTCTCTTAATGGTTGGCGGGTATTGACGGAACTTCCAGCAAAAAAAAAAAAAAAGAAAAACGGAGGGAAAAATATCAGTGCAGCAAAGGATGTTGACAGTAGCTGGGTACGTGTACAATACTTCAATTATATCTCCTCCAGACAGATAGAGAGTATTAAGACCTACGATAAAGTTATCCAGGAGACGTAAAAGCTTGCAGCACTAGGTATTTCCAGGAGGTCTCACATTCAAGTACTGACCAGGTCCTGCCCCGTTTAGCTTCCGGGATCTGATGAGATCGGTCGCGCTCAGGACGGTGTGGTCGCAAGCAAGAGGCCTGGCTGCATGATGTCTCTTAAAGGCTGGAGGGTATTGACGGAACTTCCAGCAAAATAAAAAAGAAAAAAGAAAAATGGAGGGAAAAATATCAGTGCAGCAAAGGATGTTGAAAGTAGCCAGGTACGTGTACAATTCTTCAATTATATCTCCTCCAGACTGAATGAGAGTATTAAGAGCTACAATGAAGTTACCCAGGAGACGTAAAAAGCTTGCAACACCTGGTATTTCCAGGAGGTCACCCATCCAAGTACTGACCAGGCCTTGCCCCGTTTAGCTTCCAAGATCTGTTGAGATCGGGCGCGTTCAAGACGGTGTGGCCGCAAACCAAGAGGCCTGGCTGCATGATGTATCTTAAAGGCTGGCGGGTATTGACGGAACTTCCAGCAAAAAAAAAAAAAAAATAGAAAAATGGAGGGAAAAATATCAGTGCAGCAACGGGTGTTGACAGTAGCTGGGTACGTGTACAATACTTCAATTATATCTCCTCCAGACAGATAGAGAGTATTAAGAGCTACGATAAAGTTATCCAGGAGACGTAAAAGCTTGCAGCACTAGGTATTTCCAGGAGGTCTCACATTCAAGTACTGACCAGGTCCTGCCCCGTTTAGCTTCCGGGATCTGATGAGATCGGTCGCGCTCAGGACGGTGTGGTCGCAAGCAAGAGGCCTGGCTGCATGATGTCTCTTAAAGGCTGGAGGGTATTGACGGAACTTCCAGCAAAATAAAAAAGAAAAAAGAAAAATGGAGGGAAAAATATCAGTGCAGCAAAGGATGTTGAAAGTAGCCGGGTACGTGTACAATTCTTCAATTATATCTCCTCCAGACTGAATGAGAGTATTAAGAGCTACAATGAAGTTACCCAGGAGACGTAAAAAGCTTGCAGCACCTGGTATTTCCAGGAGGTCACCCATCCAAGTACTGACCAGGCCTTGCCCCGTTTAGCTTCCGAGATCTGACGAGATCGGGCGTGTTCAGGATGGTGTGGCCGCAAGCCGAGATGTCTGGCTGCATGATGTCTCTTAAAGGCTGGCGGGTATTGACGGAATTTCCAGCAAAAAAAAAAAAAAAAAAAGAAAAATGGAGGGAAAAATATCAGTGTAGGAAAGGGTGTTGAAAGTAGCCGGGTACGTGTACAATTCTTCAATTATATCTCCTGCAGACTGAAAGAGAGTATTAAGAGCTACGATGAAGTTACCCAGGAGACGTAAAGAGCTTGCAGCACCTGGTATTTCTAGGAGGTCTCCCATCCAAGTACTGACCAGGCCCTGCCCCGTTTAGCTTCCGAGATCTGACGAGATCGGGCGCGTTAAGGACGGTGTGGCCGCAAGCCAAGAGGCCTGGCTGCATAATGTCTCTTAAAGGCTGGCGGGTATTGACGGAACTGCCAGCAAACAAAAAAATTAAAAATGGAGGGAAAAATACCAGTGCAGCAAAGGGTGTTGAAAGTAGCCGGGTACGTGTACAATTCTTCAATTATATCTCCTCCAGACAGAAAGAGAGTATTAAGAGCTACGATGAAGTTCCCCAGGAGACGTAAAAAGCTGGCAGCACCTAGTTTTTCCAGGAGGTCTCACATTCAAGTACTGACCAGGTCCTGCCCCGTTTAGCTTCCAAGATCTGTTGAGATCGGGCGCGTTCAAGACGGTGTGGCCGCAAACCAAGAGGCCTGGCTGCATGATGTATCTTAAAGGCTGGCGGGTATTGACGGAACTTCCAGCAAAAAAAAAAAAAAAATAGAAAAATGGAGGGAAAAATATCAGTGCAGCAACGGGTGTTGAAAGTAGCCGGGTACGTGTACAATTCTTCAATTATATCTCCTCCAGACTGAAAGAGAGTATTAAGAGCTACGATGAAGTTACACAGGATACGTAAAAGCTTGCATCACCTGGTATTTCCAGGAGGTCACCCATCCAAGTACTAACCAGGCCCTGGCCCGTTTAGTTTCCAAGGTCTGACGAGATCGGGCGCGTTCAGGACGGTGTGGCCGCAAGCCAAGAGGCCTGGCTGCATGATGTCTCTAAATGGCTGGAGGGTATTGACAGAACTTCCAGCAAAAAAAAATGAAAAAAGAAAAATGGAGGGAAAAATATCTGTGCAGTAAAGGGTGTTGAAAGTAGCCGGGTACGTGTACAATTCTTCAATTAAATCTCCTCCAGACAGAAAGAGAGTATTAAAAGCAACGACGAAGTTCCCCAGGTGACGTAAACAGCTTGCAGCACCTGGTACTTCCAGGAGGTCTCCCATCCAAGTACTGACCAGGTCCTGCCCCGTTTAGTTTCCGAGATCTGACGAGATTGGGGGCGTTTAGGACGGTGTGGCCGCAAGCCGAGAGGCCTGGCTGCATGATGTCTCTTAAAGGCTGGCGGGTATTGACGGAACTTCTAGCAAAAAAAAAAAAAAAAAAAAAAGAAAAACGGAGGCAAAAATATCAGTGCAGCAAAGGGTGTTGAAAGTAGCCGGGTACGTGTACAATTCTTCAATTAAATCTCCTCCAGACTGAAAGAGAGTATTAAGAGCTACGATGAAGTTACCCAGGAGACGTAAAAAGCTTGCAGCACCTGGTATTTCCAGGATGTCAACAATCCAAGTACTGACCAGGCCCTGCCCCGTTTAGCTTCCGAGATCTGACGAGATTGGGGGCGTTTAGGACGGTGTGGTCGCAAGCAAGAGGCCTGACTGCATGATGTCTCTTAAAGGCTTGAGGGTATTGACGGAACTTCCAGCAAAAAATAAATAAAAACAAAATAGAAAAATTGAGGGAAAAATATCAGTGCAGCAAAGGGTGTTGAAAGTAGCCGGGTACGTGTACAATTCTTCAATTAAATCTCCTCCAGACAGAAAGAGAGTATTAAAAGCAACGACGAAGTTCCCCAGGTGACGTAAACAGCTTGCAGCACCTGGTACTTCCAGGAGGTCTCCCATCCAAGTACTGACCAGGTCCTGCCCCGTTTAGTTTCCGAGATCTGACGAGATTGGGGGCGTTTAGGACGGTGTGGCCGCAAGCCGAGAGGCCTGGCTGCATGATGTCTCTTAAAGGCTGGCGGGTATTGACGGAACTTCTAGCAAAAAAAAAAAAAAAGAAAAACGGAGGCAAAAATATCAGTGCAGCAAAGGGTGTTGAAAGTAGCCGGGTACGTGTACAATTCTTCAATTATATCTCCTCCAGACTGAAAGAGAGTATTAAGAGCTACGATGAAGTTACCCAGGAGACGTAAAAAGCTTGCAGCACCTGGTATTTCCAGGATGTCAACAATCCAAGTACTGACCAGGCCCTGCCCCGTTTAGCTTCCGAGATCTGACGAGATTGGGGGCGTTTAGGACGGTGTGGTCGCAAGCAAGAGGCCTGACTGCATGATGTCTCTTAAAGGCTTGAGGGTATTGACGGAACTTCCAGCAAAAAAAAAATAAAAACAAAATAGAAAAATTGAGGGAAAAATATCAGTGCAGCAAAGGGTGTTGAAAGTAGCCGGGTACGTGTACAATTCTTCAATTATATCTCCTCCAGAATGAAAGAGAGTATTAAGAGCTACGATGAAGTTACCCAGGAGACGTAAAAAGCTTGCAGCACCTGGTATTTCCAGGAGGTCACCCATCCAATTACTGACCAGGCCCTGCCCAGTTTTTCTTCCGAGATCTGACGAGATCTTTCGTATTCAGGACGGTGTGGCCTCAAGCCAAGAGGCCTGGCTGCATGATGTCTCTTAAAGGCTGGCGGGTATTGACGGAACTTCAAGCAAAAAAAAATAATAAAAAAAATAGAAAAATGGAGGGAAAAATATCAGTGCAGGAAAGGGTGTTGAAAGTAGCCGGGTACGTGTACAATTCTTCAATTATATCTCCTCCAGACAGAAAGAGAGTATTAAGAGCTACGATGAAGTTCCCCAGGAGACGTAAAAAGCTTGCAACACCTGGTATTTCCAGGAGGTCTCCCATCCAAGTACAGACCAGGCCCTGCCCCGTTTAGGTTCCGAGATCTGACGAAATCGGGCACGTTCAGGACGGTGTGGCCGCAAACAAAGAGGCCTGGCTGCATGATGTCTCTTAAAGGCTGGCGGGTATTGATGGAACTTCCAGCAAAAAAAATAAGAAAAAAGAAAAATGGAGAGAAACAAATCAGTGCAGCAAAGGGTTTTGAAAGTAGCCGGATACGTGTACAATATTTCAATTATATCTCCTCCAGACAGAAAGAGAGTATTAAGAGCTACGATAAAGTTACCCAGGAGACGTAAAAGCTTGCAGCACCTGGTATTTCCAGGAGGTCTCACATTCAAGTACTGACCAGGCCCTGCCCAGTTTTTCTTCCGAGATCTGACGAGATCTTGCGTCTTCAGGACGGTGTGGCCTCAAGCCAAGAGGCCTGGCTGCATGATGTCTCTTAAAGGCTGGAGGGTATTGATGGAACTTCCAGCAAAAAACAAAAGAAAAAAGAAAAATGGAGGGAAAAATATCAGTGCAGCATAGCGTGTTGAAGGTAGCCGGGTACGTGTACAATTCTTCAATTATATCTCCTCCAGACAGATAGAGAGTATTAAGAGCTACGATAAAGTTACCCAGGAGACGTAAAAGCTTGCAGCACCTGGTATTTCCAGGAGGTCTCACATTCAAGTACTGACCAGGTCCTGCCCCGTTTAGCTTCCGAGATCTGACAAGATCGGGCGCGTTCTGGACGGTGTGGCCGCAAGCCGAGATGTCTGGCTGCATGATGTCTCTTAAAGGCTGGCGGGTATTGACGGAACTGCCAGCAAAAAAAAAAAGAAAAATAGAGGGAAATTTACCAGTGCAGCAAAGGGTGTTGAAAGTAGCCGGGTACGTGTACAATTCTTCAATTATATCTCCTGGATTTAGAAAGAGAGTATTAAGAGCTACGATAAAGTTACCCAGGAGACGTAAAAGCTTGCAGCACCTGGTATTTCCAGGAGGTCTCACATTCAAGTACTGACCAGGTCCTGCCCCGTTTAGTTTCCGAGATCTGACGATATCATGCGCGTTCAGGACGGTGTGCCCGAAAGCCGAGAGGCCCGGCTGCATGATGTCTCTTTAAGGCTGGCGGGTATTGATGGAACTTCCAGCAAAAAAAAAAAGAAAAAAGAAAAATGGAGGGAAAAATATCAGTGCAGCAAAGGGTTTTGAAAGTAGCCGGGTACGTGTACAATTCTTCAATAATATCTCCTACAGACTGAAAGAGAGTATTAAGAGCTATGATGAAGTTACCCAGGAGACGTAAAAAGCTTGCAGCACCTGGTATTTCCAGGAGGTCACCCATCCAAGTACTGACCAGGCCCTGCCCCGTTAGCTTCCGAGATCTGATGAGATCGGGCGCGTTCAGGACGGTGTGGCCGCAAGCCAAGAGGCCTGGCAGCATGATGTCTCTTAAAGGCTGGCGGGTATTGACGGAACTTCCAGCAAAAAAAAAAAAAAAAAAAAAGAAAAATGGAAGGAAAAATATCAGTGCAGCAAAGGCTGTTGAAAGTAGCCGGGTACGTGTACAATTCTTCAATTATATCTCCTCCAGACAGATAGAGAGTATTAAGAGCTACGATGAAGTTTCCCAGGAGACGTAAAAAGCTTGCAGCACCAGGTATTTCCAGGAGGTCTCCCATCCAAGTACTGATGAGGCCCTGCCCCGTTTAGCTTCCGAGATCTAACGAGATCGGGCGTGTTCAGGACGGTGTGGCCGCAAGCCAAGAGGCCGGGCTGCATGATGTCTCTTAAAGGCTGGCGGGTATTGACGGAACTTCCAGCAAAAAATAAAAAATAAATAAATAGAAAAATGGAGGGAAAAATATCAGTGTAGGACAGGGTGTTGAAAGTAGCCGTGTACATGTACAATTCTTCAATTATATCTCCTCCAGACTGAATGAGAGTATTAAGAGCTACGCTGAAGTTACCCAGGAGATGTAAAAAGCCTTCAGCACCTGGTATTTCCAGGAGGTCACCCATCCAATTACTGACCAGGCCCTGCCCAGTTTTTCTTCCGAGATCTGACGAGATCTTGCGTCTTCAGGACGGTGTGGCCTCAAGCCAAGAGGCCTGGCTGCATGATGTCTCTTAAAGGCTGGAGGGTATTGATGGAACTTCCAGCAAAAAACAAAAGAAAAAAGAAAAATGGAGGGAAAAATATCAGTGCAGCATAGCGTGTTGAAGGTAGCCGGGTACGTGTACAATTCTTCAATTATATCTCCTCCAGACAGATAGAGAGTATTAAGAGCTACGATAAAGTTACCCAGGAGACGTAAAAGCTTGCAGCACCAGGTATTTCCAGGAGGTCTCACATTCAAGTACTGACCAGGTCCTGCCCCGTTTAGCTTCCGAGATCTGACGAGATCGGGCGCGTTCAGGACAGTGTGGCCGCAAGCCGAGATGTCTGGCTGCATGATGTCTCTTAAAGGCTGGCGGGTATTGACGGAACTGCCAGCAAAAAAAAAAAAGAAAAATAGAGGGAAATATACCAGTGCAGCAAAGGCTGATGAAAGTAGCCGGGTACGTGTACAATTTCTCAATTATAACACCTCCAGACAGATAGAGAGTATTAAGAGCTACGATGAAGTTTCCCAGGAGATGTAAAAAGCTTGCAGCACCAGGTATTTCCTGGAGGTCTCCCATCCAAGTACTGACCAGGCCCTGCCCCGTTTAGTTTCCGAGATCTGACGAGATCGGGCGCGTTCAGGACGGTGTGGCCACAAGCCAAGAGGCCTGGCTGCATGATGTCTCTTAAAGACTGACGGGTATTGACGGAACTTCCAGCAAAAAAAAAATGGATAAAGAAAAATGGAGGGAAAAATATCAGTGCAGCAATGGGTGTTGAAAGTAGCCGGGTATGTGTACAATACTTCAATTATATCTCCTCCAGACAGAAAGAGAGTATTAAGAGCTACGATGAACTCACCTAAAGGATTATTAGGAACACCATTCTAATACTGTGTTTGACCCCCTTTCGCCTTCAGAACTGCTTTAATTCTACGTGGCATTGCTTCAACAAGGTGCTGAAAGCATTCTTTAGAAATGTTGGCCCATATTGATAGGATAGCATCTTGCAGTTGATGGAGATTTGTGGGATGCACATCCAGGGCACGAAGCTCCCGTTCCACCACATCCCAAAGATGCTCTATTGGGTTGAGATCTGGTGACTGTGGGGGCCAGTTTAGTACAGTGAACTCATTGTCATGTTCAAGAAACCAATTTGAAATGATTCGACCTTTGTGACATGGTGCATTATCCTGCTGGAAGTAGCCATCAGAGGATGGGTACATGGTGGTCAAAAAGGGATGGACATGGTCAGAAACAATGCTCAGGTAGGCCGTAGCATTTAAACGATGCCCAATTGGCACTAAGGGGCCTAAAGTGTGCCAAGAAGACATCCCCCACACCATTACACCACCACCACCAGCCTGCACAGTGGTAACAAGACATGATGGATCCATGTTCTCATTCTGTTTACGCCAAATTCTGACTCTACCATCTGAATGTCTCACCTCTTTTTCCTATTTGTAGTGGAGATGAGTGGTACCCGGTGGGGTCTTCTGCTGTTGTAGCCCATCTGCCTCAAGGTTGTACGTGTTGTGGCTTCACAAATGCTTTGCTGCATACCTTGTTTGTAACGAGTGGTTATTTCAGTCAAAGTTGCTCTTCTATCAGCTTGAATCAGTCGGCCCATTCTCCTCTGACCTCTAGCATCAACAAGGCATTTTCGCCCACAGGACTGCCGCATACTGGATGTTTTTCCCTTTTCACACCATTCTTTGTAAACCCTAGAAATGGTTGTGCGTGAAAATCCCAGTAACTGAGCAGATTGTGAAATACTCAGACCGGCCCGTCTGGCACCAACAACCATGCCACGCTCAAAATTGCTTAAATCACCTTTCATTCCCATTCAGACATTCAGTTTGGAGTTCAGGAGATTGTCTTGACCAGGACCACACCCCTAAATGCATTGAAGCAACTGCCATGTGATTGGTTGATTAGATAATTGCATTAATGAGAAATTGAACAGGTGTTCCTAATAATCCTTTAGGTGAGTGTATATGTATGTATGTGTATGTATGTCCAATTGCTTTGACAATACAAATGAAATGAATTGAGAGAGAGAGAGAGAGAGAGAGAGAGAGAGGAATATGAGCTCCTTAAAAACATTTGTTTTTATACATAAGCGGATTTAATTTGTGATTTACAAATGAATATATAGCACTATAAACATACACAGAAGACATGGAATAGAAATTCAGAAGAAAAAGTATTCAAAAAATAATAATTTTAAGAGAAACACAAAAAGAAGAAAGCAGAGAGACAGTTCAGGAAGAAAAGTCAGAAAAGAAAAGCTGAAGACAAGAATTGGAGGTAAGAGACAAATAATTAAACAAAAAAATATGTATTAATAAAATAAATAAGCATTCTCAGTAGTTGACTCAGCCAATGAAAATGCAGAGCTCCGATTTGAATAGAGTGACAGTAGGAGAGAGCCCAACTGCCACTGAGACTGATAGAAATCTATCGAACAGCAGTCTGACTGCAGAGCTGCCTTTTGAAATCCGATACCCTGAAGACATTCGCTCTGCACAGGCTAAGAAGGACTACAAACAAGCTGTGATGAGAGCATCTCCTGAGACCCTCATCCTAGACTACACCGGTAAAGGAGAAAACAGGGTCAAGAACAATCTACTGTTCTACAGCGCCTTTCACAAAACCCTGTGCCAGACATACCCCAATAACAACAAGAGGGGCATTAGCAGAGGCAGGCAGATCTCAGTGCTGGTAGAGAAAGACACAGACAGTGTGATGCTCACTTTTAATGTATACCACAACGGGACCATCATGGTGCAGGGCAGCGAGAGCAGCCTGGACCAATTAGCTCTCGGCTTCCACACCTCAAAGCAGCAGACTGAGGTAGAGAAACAAGAGCCAGAGCCGGCCACCCTGCAGTCTGCCCCCAGCCACACGGAGCCAGACAGTGCCCCATCTCCCACAGACTGCCCCCCTGTCTCCCCAAAACTCTCCAGCAACATTAAAACACTAAAGGAATGCCTATCAGTGCTGGAGCTGGAGTTTGCGGAGTTCAGGGAGCAGACCTTGAGCACCCTGGCCCAGACCTCCTTGTGTGATCAGCTCCGGGATGAGATGCACAGACTAAAGATGCAGCACAAGGCTGAGATCCATGAGCTGAGAGCAGCAGTGAGAGACCTGGAGGAGCAGAGCCAAACCCTGAGGACGGAGCTGCGCAGAGCGAGGGAGGAGCTGACCTGGACACCCCAGCACAGCTAGCTGAGGAGCCTGCAGAGCCAGCTGGAGGAGCTAAGAGAGGAGCTACACATCACTGGAGCACAGAGACTGCACTGCACTGACCCCACAACACCTCCAACCCCTGACGCACCCACTGATCCACCCACACTCCCCACCACTCCTGACACCCCCACTATCACCAGACCTGCCACTAATACACAAACCCCTGAAACACCACTCCCTCAAAACACACCCGCTGCCCCCACCACTCCCGACGCAAACCCGGAGTGGCAGGTCAACACAGAGGTGGTCATTCTGAGCGACTCCAATGGGAAGTTCCTGGATGAGAGGTGCCTCTTCCCTGGGCGAAAAGTGGAAAAGCTTTGGTGCCCGACAGCACAGAGAGCCCTGGAGCTGCTCTCCAAGAGGAGGCTGTGCCAGGTCAAACACATCCTCATCCACACCGGCACTAACGACCTGAGTGCCCGCAGGGGCGATGTGGCCTCAGCCCTGAGACAGGTGGCAACGAAAGCCACAGAGGAATTCCCAACTGCCAAAATCACCATCTCCACACTGCTGCCCCGCACAGACGTGCCCCTGCACATCATCCAGGCCATCAACGCAGAAGTGTCCCGAAGATGTGCCCTCCTCCCCAACGTACACCTGGCACACCACTGAGACATCCAGCCACATCACCTGTATGACCACGTCCACCTCAACAAGACGGGTGTGAGGATCTTCGCAAAGGTCCTCAAGGACACAACCCTGGGCCGAAACCCCACACACCCCCACCCCATATCTTGTTCATTTTCCAAAATACTTCAATTTTTGCCCTCTATCTGTTTCACTTCATCCTTTATTGACCTCTTGCTGTTGTAGTATTGAAAAAAGCTCTTTGCATTCGTTATAGAGCTATGTTTCTTTCTATTTCCCTCTTTGCTTTCCTGATCCCTTTCTTAAGATCTATTTGCAGTTCACCATATTCTTTGTATTTTGTTTAGTCTCTATCCCTTTTGTATGCGCTATACCACATTTTCTCTCTCTTCAAATTTTTTTGCATACTTCCATTAAACCATTTTGGCCAATGTTTTTTGGTCCTCAATTTGCTAAGTTTTGGTATAAATTTCTCCTGAGCCTCAAGTAGTATATTCTTAAATATACCCATCCATTTTCAACTGAATCTGATCCAGTGTGCTCCAGTCTACCTCTTCCAAGTGTCGCCTCATACCTTCAAGGTTTGCTTTTCTAAAATTGTAGACCATTGCTTTAGACTTGGGCCTTGTTTCTAGAAAGAATGCCTCAAAGATGACCATATTGTGATCACAGTTTGCTATTGATTCTATAACTAATGTCCCTCTGACTCTATCTAACATCTCGGTTATTTGAAGGGAAATCTGTCAAGGTCACTGTTAAGGTACAACGCTTCAGTTGAAGCAGCCCTTCGGATCCCAGTGAATCGGGCAGTCAGGCCAGTCAGCGTTTCAGCTACAGGGGAGACTTTTCAGCAGGAGACGAGCGCTCGGGAAGAAAAATGCACAGACACAGAAGTAGTCCGTTCGTTTATCTTCAGTTTATTTAAAGTTTCACACAGCCTTTATACAGTCTAACAAACATCTTCAGTGATAGTTACGGGGCAGTCCCGATATGTAGTTACACACCATAATAGTACTGATTTTGCAGTGTTCCCACAAGCAGGTACACATGTCATGCCTCGTGGGAATGTTATTGTCCGAGGATGTGTGTAACCCATAATATATTTGTGTTTCGGGAAGGGGAAAATGTAGCACATACTGTACGAACAACATGTTTTGTGTCTGCCACAGCTGCTTAGATTACAAGCAGTTCTGCAAGCTATTTCAGCAGTGTGCATAAGACATAGATAATAAGTAAAGTTATGAATAACTCACAGTTCCTAACTAGTAACTTACTGGAAAGTTTCCTATATTTTCTAACAGTTATACAGTGGGTATATACAATACATAGGAGGCAATTTTACCCCAAGAGTCACCGTTGACAATTGGAAACAGCTCCTCAGTGGAATATGCCAGTAATGAGGACATAAGTGTACAAACATAAAGAAAGTCCTGCTATTACAAACTGCCAGCAAATGCATGCAATGCATTACTCATCTATTCAAAATACCTAGTTTACTGCATTACTATGATTATTATTATCCAATATAGAAATATATTAACACATTAGTCTCAGTAATGTGCATTTTTCACCTTTAATTGTGTGTAATTTCCAGGAAAATAGTGTTGATACATTTTGAATAGTCAGTGAAACATATCAATTTTCAAAGACTTCATGTCCCTCTTAACAGCCCTAGCAAACAATGCATTTACAGCATATTAATAAATAAAGAATACTTTAAGGGGGATGGTGTAAAACATCCATAGGAACAGCAGAGAAACTGTAAGTTAAACATGAACCTGAGATATTTCCACAATGTTTCTGGGTTAAAAAATAGGATCACCAAATAAATAAGCAAGTAAATCTTAAAGTACAGCTATAGATAATTCATTTTTGTAAGGATATTATACATTATTGACAATGTTTTCTGTACCAGTTGTTAAAACCCCTAAAAAGAGCACATTATAAATGGTCAATGTGATATATTTCCAGCACACAATCCCCAAAGAAATGACAGGAATTTAGGACTGAGTTGTGGAAATACCATTTTAACTTGTATAAAAGGAAAGCTTTAAAGTTAATCTCTACTTTCTTTGGGTCTCAAATATTTAATTCTTAATTCCCCTAACTGGTCTTGGTTTGTATCGTTGAAATGCAATTTGATCACAGAATTTATCTATTTAACATGTCAAACAGTAGGTGGCAGAGTTTACATTACATTATTTGTCATTTAGCAGACGCTCTTATCCAGGGCGACTTACATTTGTACCCATTTATTATTATTATTATTATTATTATTATTATTATTATTATTAATATTTTTATTTCTTGGCAGACGCCCTTATCCAGGGCGACTTACAACATAACTGCAAAAATACAGTGAAGTACAATCAATCAATCAATCCATTTTTATTTGTATAGCGCCCTTCGCAGGGTAGCCACAGAGTGCTATACAGACTGGTAAACATACAACAAACATACAGCAAAATAAAAAACATAAATACAATAAAATCAAATATAGACCTGTAAACATTTTACATGATCTAGAATAAAGTGAGTGAACATTTAAGTAAATAAAGCATTTAGGAACGGAGGAGAGAAAAACAAGAAAACTCCTAAGGATGGCATGTAGGAGAAAATGAATCTCTGGGGGTCCACGGCCTAGGGCCTAGGCCTAATGGTTGCCTCCCCTCCAGGCAGTATACTTATTACAGCAGCAAGGAGATCAGAAAGTTCTTTATCGGTGCTGCTGGCTGTGGTCTTCCCTGTGGAGGAGGCCTCTCGCTGGCCATCGGGGGTGGAGGGTTTGGACCATCAATAGGCTTTGGGTTGTGATGGCTCATCAAACCTTGGGTGTGGATGCCCCGTTGACCCTCCATTGTGAGGTGCTTCTGGGATGGGTTGTGCCTCATCAGACGGGTAGGGAGGTGCCAGTCCCTTTAGTGCTTTAAATGTTAATAAGAGCACTTTAAAGTCTATCCTGTAGTGCACGGGCAGCCAGTGAAGAGAAGCCAATACTGGAGTGATGTGTTCATGTTTTTATGTTTTTGTTAGGATTCTTGCAGCAGCATTTTGGACTGAAGTGCACAAATAGCTCTGTTTGTGCTGCCTGACAGAATGGCATTACAGTAG
Source organism: Amia ocellicauda (assembly GCF_036373705.1). NCBI lineage: Eukaryota > Metazoa > Chordata > Actinopteri > Amiiformes > Amiidae > Amia > Amia ocellicauda. Next base: position 41,050,268 of record NC_089859.1, on the reverse strand, counting down.
TCCAATCTAGATGTAACAAATGCGTGTATCAATTTCTCAGTGTCCTGTAACGAGAGGAATTGTCTTAGTCTAGCAATGTTTCTAAGCTGGAGGAAGGAAGATCTCGACACATTCTGAATGTGTGATTCAAAAGATAGATTATGATCACAGATGACACCCAGGTTTCATGCCATCCCCTTAGGGGAGAAATTAAAGTTATCATTACTCAGTTTTGTTAGTGAATGATGAAAAATTATGAAATTATGACTTCTGTTTTGTCAGAATTAAGCATAAGAATTTTTTTTCTCATCCATGTTTTAATCTCAGACAGACAGCAGATTCGTTTTTCTAGGTCTATGGTGTTGTTAGGATTTACTGACAGATATAATTGTGTGTCGTCTGCGTAACTGTGAAAGTTAATATTATGTCGTCGAATGATATCACCTAAAGGGAGCATGTACAATGAAAAAAGTATAGGTCCGAGGACTGAGCCCTGTGGGACTCCGTACTTAACCTCAGTTAAATTTGAGTGGTTCTCGTTAATCTGTGCATATTGGAGTCTGTTTGACAGATATGATTTAAACCATGAAAGCACATTGCGAGATAGGCCAATACGGTTTTCTAAGCGGTGTATCAAGATTTTGTGGTCGATTGTGTCAAAAGCCGCACTTAAGTCTAATAAAATAATAACACTGGTGTGCCCTACATTGGAGGACTGAAACACGTCATTCAATACTTTTAACAGGGCCGTTTCTGTACTAAGGCCGGAACGGAAGCCTGATTGAAATTCTTCATAAAGATGATTATCGGTTAAAAAAGCTTGCAGTTGGTTTTCAACTACTTTCTCTAGAACCTTAGAAAGGAAGGGAAGGTTTGAGATAGGTCGATAGTGTTTAAGTTGGTTAGGGTCGACACTGGGTTTCTTAAGAAGTGGTTTAATTACAGCTATTTTAAATGATTCAGGAACAGATCCTGAGAATAAAGAGACATTGATAATATTGTGTATTCTGTGAATAATTCATGGCAGAGATTGTTTTAGCAGTTTAGTGCGTATAGGGTCTAGTGCGCAGGTTGTTGTTTTCATTTTAGTAATTAAGGAGACCAATTCCTGGTGATTTACTACGTTAAACGAGTCCAAGGTAGGCAGGGGCTGTGAAGGACTGCATGTGTCAGCTATAGTATCTGTGTATGTTTCCTGTTCTATCTGTTTTCTAATGCTGTTAACTTTGCTATTGAAATGATCCATGAAGTCACTACAGGTGAAATTGGGGGGGATGACCTCTGAAGGCTTTACCTTCTGGTTAGTAAGTGTCGCTATTGTATTAGAAAGAAAACGCGGGTTATTCTTATGCGTCTCTATTAAATTGGAGTAGTAGGCAGACCTAGCAGAGGACAGGGCCTGCTTGTATCTTATTATACTGTCATTCCATGCCATGTGAAGACCTCTAGTTTTGATTCTCTCCATTTACGCTCACATCTACGGCATTCTGTTTTAAGTGAGCGAGTGTGTTCGTCAAACCACGGTGAGTGTTTTGTTGGTTTTTATTTGTCGTGTCCTTAATGGGGCTACTAAAGCAGTGCTTAGTGTATTGTTGAAATTATTTAATAATTCATCTGCAGATCCTTCTTTTGATAAAGCTAGCATTTGGCAACAGGGTAGTGAATTTATGAATAGCAGTGGGATTTAGGCAGCGAGTTTCTATGTTCCTTTCCGTGTGTCTAATTCTACTCCTCCTACAAGGCAATCAATCATTACAAATTAAATTTAGCTAAAACAGCAATTCAAAATAATACATTTTACAATTTTCAATTTACAATTTACACAAGTACAGTAAGTGACATCCTACATCCTTGACAGTGAAAGCTAAGTGCTGTCAAGATGTAGGGTCACAGTCAAGGGCTACGGGAAAGGGAGCAAGGAGGAAAATAATCAAGAACGCGAGAAGCATAATACAACTGTGAAGTGCTATCTAGCAGGGATAGAGGACTAATATTACAAGTGCTGTCGGAAGAGATGCGTCTTGAGTAAGTGCCGGAATGAGGTCAAGGACTCTGCTGTTTTGACTTCGGTGGGCAGGTCGTTCCACCATTTAGGTGCCAGGGATGAGAAGGAGCGGTTCTGGAGGAGGCAGAGTTGGTCTATACAACTGGGTATTTTACTGGAGCAATCTAAGTGAAGTACCTTGCTCAAGGGTACAACAGCACTGCCCCACCTGGGATTTGAACCCAAAACCCACAATATGAGTCCAGAGCCCTAAGCACTACTCCACAGTGTTGCATTAATCACAGACTGTACCAAGGCTCCATGTGATTCTTTATTGCACTTATACTGTTATTATTGTTTATTTGATTTAATTTTAATTATTCACTGATTGAGTCGTGTTCTCAAATTGTTTGTTTTCATTGATTGTATTCACTGATTGATTGACTTTAATTGATATTCACTATTATTGAACAGGCAGAAGCTTTGATCCCCGATGCGGCGCACCTGCATCACTGAGCAGCGGCCGCCTTCCCTCATGGCCACTACACCTGTGGACACTCAGCTGGAGATAAAGGCTGCCCTGCCAGAACAAAGGGGCACGGCGGAGCACCAGCAGGGACAGTGACTGCGGGACGGGTTACAGAGGAGAGGATATCGGCTGTGAGGGTGCCAGCCGGTAGGCACTAACTCCTCGCAGGGTCGGAGCGGGTCCCTGCAGATCGGGAGCTGCCTGGAGAAACATTAGCCGCTGGACGCAGTGACTCGACAGCGACAAGAGGATCTAAGGGACTATTACTGGCCAGAGACATTGACTTGGCTTCTACAAGACTGTATTCCTGGACTTGCCTTCTTGGCTCTGCGGTTTCCAGCTTCTCGGCGATAGACGGCACTTTGGGGCTCCGGACCAGCAGCCGGAGGGAGAAGCACATAGCGGACGGGTGAGAGGGACGCGCTCAATATCCCTGTGAGCTTGTGATCGCAGCACTTGCCAGTGAGCGAGCGTGTCCTCCTCCTGAGACTGCTCTTTGTCCTGGATTGGGGCTGCTTGTGCGGACGAGCTGCTCGTTTGTGAGGATCTCTAGCCTGGGACGGAACCGGAGGCCGAGCCGGGTTGGGACTGTGTAATTGAGACCATTCTCTCGCCATTCTCCATCGTTTCATACATACGTTTTTTGATTGTGAATATAGGGGGTATTGTCTGGGCTTAGTTTTATTTGGGAATTTAGTATAGTTTATTATATTTTCAGCTTTTGTATAGGTTTCTGTATTTTTATTTTTGCCCAGGTGATTAAAGGCAATTTTAATTGTAAAAAAAACATTGAGAGAACGGTCAGATTTCGTGCCCTGCTAGTTGCCCCTGTTGTATTGTACATGGTGAATTTTATTTAATGGACTAGAATAAGACCTTTCTTATTTACTGGTGACGTCTGTCCTGGGACCTTACCTGCAGGGGGAAATAAGTGAGTGGGAGCGAGTCCCCACCTCGCGTAACTCAGTTGGGATGGCGTAGCGAGACTTCATGCGACCCAGTCAGAGGTGATTCTAGGGTATGTGGGGGCCCCAGGCAAAATAAATCCTGATGGTGAAGCCAGGGAGAGCATGGTGGGGTTTCCCATTTGCGACACCCCTGGACCCACTGTTCACTGCCACGCGTGACAATTTTCAGGTTTTTCTGAATGCTTAAACACTAACAGTGATTCTTGAAGTACTATCTCTGAAATAATTAACACTTTTAGGCAATGTATTTAACAAGTGAGCAATGGGTTCAATCAAATATGAGCTGTTATACTGTTGCAGGTATAATTGGGATATTTTGAGATGGAAACCGGTAAGTGCTGTAGTCTTACTGGTACAGTAATATGTACTGTACTTTCATAATGAGAAGGATCTCTCACTACAGTTTCTCAGTCGTTTATACACTGTGACCGAAAGCATGCACAGAGTGATCCGAGGTTCAAGCTAACATCCCAGAACCACTTCTGCAGGACTATGCACACCTTCACCTTGCTTCAACTCAATTGGTGAGTCCAGTTCACTCATGTTGCAAAACATTACTCGCAACTCTCAATGTGTTGGCACAATTGTCATTGAGAAAACACCTGTACCTTTTGTGCAATACATGAGTCATCAGACAAAACTCAAAGTGCTAATGTACTACAACACACTTCACGTCTGCAAACCCATCCATCCATTTTCAAAACACACAATTCCTGTGAGGGTCGCAGGGCAGCCAGAGCCGATCCCGGCAGTGATAGGGCACAAGGCAGGAATACAACCAGGACAGGATGCCAGGCCATCGCTGGGCAACATATACACAGCAATTTAACATAACCTAAACTGCATGTCTTTGGACAGTGGGAGGAAACTGCAGAGCCTGGAGAAAACCCACACGGCACATGGCAAATAATGCGATTAGACTCAGAGAAATCCAAACGTGTATAATAGAGGATAATGGGATGTTTCAGAACATAGACCATGTTTCAATATCCACTATTGATCGTTTGCTGAGAAGGCACAGGATGAGCATGAAGCAAATATATCGTGTACCATTTGAGAGGAACTCTGATCGTGTGAAAGAGATGTGCTACTTTTACATGCAAGTGAGTATGAAACTGTTTCCAGTACTATTGTGCACTTAGAAGAGACAGAGGTCCAGGAAGTGCAGTAATGCACCATGTTCTAATCACTGTTCCTACATGGTCAGAGAATACTCAAGCTTGATGCCAGCGATGACCACATTGAGTTCATCTATGTGGACGAGGTAGGATTCAAGAGGCGGTGCTGGGGAAGGAACATCATTGGCCAGCAAGCAGGTCCCTGGCCAAAGGGGTGGAAACATAACCATGTGGGCTGCTATCAGTCATTGCATTTTGTTGCTTGTTATATATAAATACATTGATAATTTTTGGGTAGGCAGGATCATCCATGCATCCATCCATTTTCAAAACCACTTAGGGTCGCAGGGAAGCTGGAGCTGATCCTAGCACGCATAGGGTGCAAGGCAGGAACACACCCAGGGCAGGATGCCAGGCCAGCACTGGGCAACACACACACACACATACAGGGCAATTTAGTATGGCCAATTAAGCTAACCCACATGTCGTTGGACGGTGGGAGGAAACCCACATGTACCCGGGGAAAACATGCAAACTCCATACAGACAGGCAACCCAAGCTGGGTCTTGAACCTGGGACCCCTAGAGCTGTAAGGCAACACACCACTGTGCCACGACTGGCCAGGATCAAACATTGTATAATATAAAGTTCTTTACTGTCTGTGTTGATGGATTCTTTTTGTTTTCCTACATGAATCTTCCATTTTGAGGAGAGAGTTTTATTTTTCTAAACACAGTGTATTCTTAATGCTCAGTGTGAGAAACAGATATGATGTATGTGTGTGTGATTCTGACCCAATTCTTTGATTTTGAGGGCTGTGTATATAGTTTTTAGGCCAGAATTTTCCCCTGTGTGTGTTTAGCAGATGTGACTTTTTATTATGGGCATTGTGTTAACAGTTTAGGAGTATTGTGGTATAATAGTGTGTATGCAATTGGGAAAAACTATAAAACCATTGAAATGTTTTTAGAGAACTGCAAGAAAACCAGTATCTGGTCGAATGTTCACCCCAGAGCAGGAAACGCACATTGTAAATATAAAATAACTGCATCACACTCAGAGAACTGCAGGACCACATAATGGCAGATAACACACATTCCACAACATCAACAGAGTGAGTCTCTCGGCACTCTCTCGTCTACTGAAACTTAATAGAATTGGGATGAAGCAGCTATACAGAGTTCCTTTCGAACAAAACTCAGACCGTGTAAAACAACTGAGATATGAATATCTGCACGTAAGCTATACTATCCTATCATTGGTACTGGATCTGGAAGTGCACGGTGCTACATCATATTGACTGATCCCTGTCTTTTCATACTGTGCTACATTGTTTTGTCATGGAGCTAGAAGCAGATTCAGTGCATCGTGAGCTAATATATGTGGACGAGGCAGGTTTCAATCTTGCAAAAACAAGCGGCCACGGCAGAAATATCATCGGACACCGTGCAATCATCAACATCCCAGGACAACGTGGTGGCAACGTAACAATGTGTGCGGTCCTTCACCATCATGCAATCCTTGGCCCATACAACACTGCACACATCATCACATTTCTGGACACCCTCCACAAACAGACTAATCCCTAATGACTGGGTGCCAGAAAAGCCCAGGTACGTTATCATCTGGGACAATGTTAGTTTCCACCGGGCTGCTGTGGTCCGCAATTGGTTCACAGGTCACCCACTTTTCATCAAACTCAATCGCCCCCATAATCTGCGTTCTTGAATCCTATTGAAGAATTCTTCTCTGTATGACGTTGGAAGGTGTATGATCGCCAGCCCCACCAACGCATACCCCTTCTACAGGCAATGGAGGAGGCTTGTGGAGACATCGATCAGGGGTCATGCCAGGCCTGGATATGGCACTCCAAGCGATACTTTCCATGCTGCCTGGCTCAAGACAACATCGCATGTGATGTGGATGAAGTCTTATGGCCAGACCCACAAAGAAGGTGAGATGTAGCCTAATTTTTTCTGTTCTTTTTCCTAGCACAAATGTCTTTTCTTCTACTGCATTTTTGTTGTTTGAGGAGTGTTAGAACATTGAGAGAAAGAAAAAAAAACATTCCCCTTATTTGTATTGATAATGGGTTACAGTGAGGGAAAAAAGTATTTGATTCCCTGCTGATTTTGTACGTTTAAGAGAGTGCTCCCTTTAAGAGAGTGCTCCTAACCTCAGCTCATTACCTGTATTAAAGACACCTGGGAGCCAGAAATCTTGCTGATTGATAGGGGATCAAATACTTATTTCCCTCATTAACATGCAAATCAATTTATAACTTTTTTGAAATGCGTTTTTCTGGATTTTTTTGTTGTTATTCTGTCTCTCACTGTTAAAATACACCTACCATTAAAATTATAGACTGATCATTTTTTTGTCAGTGGGCAAACGTACAAAATCAGCAGGGGATCAAATACTTTTTTCCCCTCACTGTATGTTCGGGAATACACATTATTAGTATTATTTTTATTTCTTGGCAGACGCTCTTATCCAGGGCGACTTACAAAATAGAAGCGCAATACAAAGTGCAAGAATACAATTCAGTACAAGGCATCAAACATTACAAATTCAAATTTACATTATACAAGGCAATTCAAAACATAATACATTTTACAACTTCCAATTTACACAAGTAAATACAATAAGTAAAGTCATACATCCTGGAAAGTGAAAGCTAAGTGCTGTCAAGATGTTAGGTCCCAGTCAAGGGCTACGGGAAAGGGAGCAAGGGGGAAATCAATAATACAAGTATTAGTAATACAAGGCAAGAAGCATGGTAAAATGTTGTGAAGTGCTACCTTACAGGAGAGTAAAGGGACTAATATTACAACTAATATATCCTTCCGGCGCTAACTCAAGACATCTTTTCAGACAGTACTTGTAATATTAGTCCCTTTAATCCCCGTTAGATAGCACTTCATAGCATTTTGTCATGCTTCTTGGATTATTGATTGATTTTCCTCCTTGCTCCCTTTCCTGTAACCCTTGACTGTACCTTACATCTTGACAGCACTTAGCTTTACTTTCCAGGATGTATGTCCGCACTTACTGCACTTAACTGTATAAATTGGAAGTTGTAAAATGTATTATATCTTGAATTGCTTTGTTTAATGTAAATTTGAATCTGTAATGTTTGATGCCTTGTATTTAACTGTATTCTTGCACTTTGTATTGCACTTATTTTATAAGTCGCCCTGGATAAGGGCGTCTGCCAAGAAATAAAAAAAAATAATAATATTGTGTCGGTATCGGGAGCCAGTGGCGGGAGCGGAGCAGTGGAGTAGTGTGTGCGAGGGAAAGAGATTACCAGGCGAGCCGCAGAGTTCTGGATGAGCTGGAGTGGCGGGTAGTAGTTGCAGGCAGGCCGGCCAGGAGGGAGTTGCAGTAGTCCAGGCGGGAGAGGACCAGTGACTGGACGAGCAGCTGAGTCAAGAAGTTGGTGCGGAAGGGACGGATTCGGCGTATGTTGCTCAGGAAGAATCTGCAGGTGCCTTTCAGTGTGGTGATGTGCTGGGTGTAGGAGAGCGCAGGATCAAGAATGACTCCTAGATTTTTAGCGGAAGAAGCAGGAGAAAGTGTGGTGGATTCCAAGGGGATTGAGATGGGGAGATCAGCAGAAGGTGAGGAAGAGTGGGGGAAAAAAAGGAGATCCGATTTAGAGAGGTTGAGCTTGAGGTGGTGTGACTGCATCCAGGCGGAGATAGCAGACAAACAGGAAGAGATGCGAGAAGGGATGAGAGGGTCAGAAGAGGGAAAAGACAGGAAGATCTGGGCATCATCTGCATAGAAGTGGTAGGAGAAACCATGGGATGCGATGAGGGGGCCCAGGGAGCGAGTGTAGAGAGAGAACAGGAGCGGGCCCAGGATGGAGCCTTGGGGTACGTCTATGAGGAGAGGTTGGGGGGTGGATGAGGAACCTTGCCATGTCACTTGGTAGGTCCAGTCGTTGAGGTAGGAGGAGATCCAGGTGAGAGCAGTTCCAGAGATACCGAGGTCAGCGAGGTAGGAGAGGAGGATGGAGTGATCGACAGTGTCAAATGCTGCAGAGAGATCAAGGAGGATGAGGACTGAGGAGAGGGAGGCCGCCCGAGCACACCGGGGGGAGTCAGTGACTGCCAGGAGAGCCGTCTCGGTGGTGATTCTGAGTCTGAGATGTCCAGGGGTGTCACGAAGAGTTGCGAAGGGGAACAGCCTCTAGACAAGATGAGGTCTAACTGGCAGCCTGCACTGTGAGTGGGTGGAGACGGAGAGAGAGAAGTTAAAGGAGTAAAAGAGAGGAAGAAATCCGGCAGAGTGGGAGGGTTTGGAGAGGATGGTAGGTGAGGACAGCGAGGGGAGGGAGGAGAGAAGAAAGTCGAGTTCATCCAGGAAGGTGGTGAGTGGACCAGGAGGACAGTAGAGAACTAGAAGAAAGAGGTGAGAGGGAATTCAAAGCTGTTGGAGGCGATAGAGGAGAGAGAGGGGGGTGGCACAGAGAATAGCAGAGAAGGGGAGAGCAGGAGCCCTATTCCCCCCCCACCCAGTAAGACAGGGGGAGTGGGACAGGACAAACACAGAGGATAAGGCAGCAGGGGTGGATGAGTTCTCCGGGGAGATCCATGTCTCAGTGAGAGCGAGGAAATCCAGAGAGTGGTGGGAGGCGAAGGCGGAGATGAAGTCGGCCTTGTTGGAAGCATACGTTACACATTTGGATGCCTGTGTGTATGTGTGTTTACTACATGTATGAATAAACTTTATTGCAAACTGCTATGCCCTGTACATGAAAAAGCAAAAGCCACAAGTGTTTTTCATTTATACTATCATTCATGCTTAGTTGGCGCTTTGTGTGCCTATTCAAATAATGGTTTGTGTGTACTGTATTGCATACGCAACCTATCGTTATCTTTCAAGTCGGAAGCACTGCCCAAGGGGGAGGGGTTGCTGTATAACAAAGCCGTCGCAGGGGCGGAGGCAGCGAGCTGATAAGGGAGCCTGCCACGAGGTGCACCGCAAGGGTGCCTAGGCAACACAACTCCAGACAGTTACCTCAGGGATCCCGTAGGGCCGCACCTGAGCCGTCCAGGAGCGAGGACCATAGTCACGCTCTACCGGGAGCTGTCTGCTATCTGCATATACAAAGCAGGGCTACAGAGGTTAACTCTTATGCCCTCCACTTACAAGAACAAGGCCGGCTGCTCTACTAGTGCAGCTAGGAGCGAGGCCGTAATCTACTTGCACAATGTCTGGTGTAGGCAATCAAGCACTTGTGCGGCCTCCGCGCAATATCATGGCAGTGGACCCCTGATCCAATAGGAGCGGGTCACAGACCCAATGAGAAAAATACAATATAATACATAGCTGGCTAATCAGAAAGAGTAGCCGAGCTGAACAATATACAATATAAACATATCGCATGACAGGAAGACAGGACAGGAAAACTTCGGAGGTTTCAGGAGAAGCATGCAATCTGACTTAATGTTTCAAAATAGCCCTATTGTAAATATAAACCAAAGATATTAAATGTTGTAATTTCCAAAACAGGGCAGTTGCCATAATATCAGGTACTGTCAAATGTTCTCTAGCCGAAAACTGTTTTTTTCAGTTTGTTACGCCATGGCGTCCAACTCGTAACACCTTTTTTCACTATGTCACCATAGAGACATTTCAAGCCAGGCAGTTTATTAGGTTTACAAATAATAATAAATAATCTAACTGCTGTTTGACGTCTCCCATGTCAGCTTCTCCTTGTACTGCTTCGAGACAGGACAGAAGATTGCTTTAGTTTCTATGTCGCCACAGTTTCAATGAAGGCACTGTTCCTCGGAAGATGTCACAGAAAATATACAGTATCCTCTTGGACTGGGGCTGGTATTGCGAGACCATGACCGTGCAGGCCCCACACCCCCATCTCCACAGCCATACTTCGTCCCAGTCAGCCTCACTGCGGAGACAAAGGAGTCAAGGAAAAACATCCTTGGCAAGAATTCATGAGCTCGGCAGGATGACGCAAAGAAGGAAATACTACAGAGTAACGAAACAATCACCAATCTAGATGTACACGTAATGTCACTTAAGGAAATATTGAAAGTTTAAAGTTTTTAAATACTGATTATCCCCCAGTCCATTATACTGTGGGTGCAAATATTATATTTCCTCATAGTTTACATTTGCTTACTATAGTATGTTTTTCCAAGGTTTTGCATGTAAACAATACATTAGCTGGTCTTCTCTTATAATATTATTATTGTTATACTGTTTAAAGTTATTGTATCCTATAGGGTATAAAGTTAAAAGTCACACATAAAAGAAAACAACAACATGCCAAAAAATGCAACGAAGTATCCCATAACCACAATATGTAATCTTTACATGCAAAAGTTAATAGAAACAAGAATATCGAAGTTGCCATGGTAAGAATACATAATGTCTCCGTATAGAATAGTATTCAAAGTTATACAGTATATCTAACCTTTAATTAGTTATTTTAAATCAAACTTATGTGTAATGATTGTAGGCTATTCATATTGCAGATATTAAACAACTAAAAACATGATCCTAAGTCAAACTCACTAACAAGCCATTCAGCGGTGGTTCTAGCCCCTTTCATCTCGGGGGGCATGGCTGGGGCCAGTTGTAATCGTAGCGGGGCCATCATCGGGGGGGTGTATTGTCCATGATGTTAGTGGTGGGGGGGGTGCTGACAGTGTTTTGTCCACGGTGCCAGTTAGGGGGGCCACAGGGGGTATGTGCCAAATTTGAGGTATGTGCCTATCCTGCGTTTTCTTTTCTTTCTTATTTCTTTTTTTTTTTACATACCAAAGTAAAGCTGTGACCTTATTTGGCAAAGTAGGGTTCAGGATTTAAATTCACAGTGGCTACCTGAACTAACAGTAATGGGGCACACAACAAGTAAACAGAGAAAATAACTACACTATTCCTACCCTCCCAAATCTTACAGGACAGGTGAGATGCCCCTACTCCAAGATACTTATACAATAGAAAAACTATGGTAATAATAATATAGCCCAAGACAAAAAATATTAATCTTTCTAGACTGTATTAAAGTTCAGCACTTCGGAAAAATAGAATTATTTTGTATTTCAATAAAACAAAAATAATTACTGGTATCCACACACCCAACCAATGTAAATGTCACGGACGGTGTTAATTAGCTCCTTAATCACCATTACTTATTATATTTATATTTCACTTCACTTTATGCAATATGGCTTGTGTATTTTGTTTGGTTCTATATTGCCATTATTTTGTGTGTTGATTATCTTTCACTTTATTGTTTAATTTGTTATTCACTTAGTATTATTTTGATTGTTTGCACGCGTGCCTTATTATTTGTGTTTCTTTGAGCCAATCACCACCGCACAACTCACCTGGGTCCACCTGCACTCTTCACACGCGTCCCCACTTAATCACCCTGCCCTGGGAGAGGAGAGGAGGGAGCGTCTGATACGAGCCGCAGAGACCTCCCACATTGGAAAGTGGACTTCAGCAGACAGGAGGGGAGGTGGCAGACCTGGGAGCAGGACCCAGATCAACACGGCGCACAGGGACAGAATAGTGATGTCGTTCGCGAATGTGCCGGGTCCCGTCTGAGAAAGGATGTCTGTTCTTATGTTTTTATTTCTTATAAATTAATACAAGACAGAATAAAAGTATGAATGTTGTGTTGATGTGCTGCGTATGATGACATTGTCCCGGTGCTCCCGTTTGGTGCAGCACACACACCTCAACACAACATTCAGTCAGTGCGAGTGGTGCGGCCGAGCAGTGTGGCGAAAAGTTCATCTTTAATTACGGGTCAGAAAACAAGATGAGTGACAGGCACAAACGAAGTAGCATTTGGATGCATTTTGATAATATAAACAACAAAGGCAGAATGTAAAAATTGTAAAGTATCATATCAAGCAGGGTCTACTAACAACCTTCACAGACACATTAGAATTATAAATCCATCAATGCAGTTGGAAGAAAACAGGCAAGCTAGCATGCCTGCTACTGAAAATGAAAATACCTGTGCGATTACTGGAACCATTGCTGCTGCAGTGCTCACAGCCACCCCTCAGGCATCAGGTACTGCGACCTATTGCAACCCATAGTTCTATATTCCAATTTATGCCAAAGGCCATGACCCCAGCAAGACCAAACACAATTGATGAGGTATTGGCTAAAATTATTGCAAGGGAATTCCAACCATTCTCAGTCGTGGAGGACAAGGGATTTAGAAGCTACACCCATGCTCTCAATCCAATGTATGTTCTTCCAAGCAGGAAAACACTCTCCCAAACAACTATTCCAAGACTGTATGACAGACAATGTGCTTCACTGCAAGAAAGGGTTAAAAAGGCTACAGCAGTTTGCCTGACAACTGACTGCTGGACATCCAGAGCCACCACTTCCTTCATGTCTGCTACATGTCACTTCATTGAAAATTATAAAAAATGGTGTCCAATCTTCTGGACTGTTTTGAGTTTAGTGGCAGACACACTTCAGATAACTTGGCAGAGGGACTGCTAAGAGTGCAAAAAAAGGGTGGCAAGTAGAAAACAAAGTGGATTGCTGTGTTACTGACAACGCAGCTAACATCACCAAAGCTTTTTAACATCTTGAAATGGACCCACCACCCATGTCTCGTGCACACAATCAACCTGGTTGTAAGAGATGCCCTGAAGGTGATGAAGCCCACTGTGAACAAAGTGAAGGCGATGCGGGAATTCTTCCATAAGAGCACACGAGCCACAGAGAAGCTGAAGTCTTCTCAACGCCAGATGGGTATGCCTGAGCTGAGGTCCAAACAAGAAGGTGGAATTCAACATTTCATATGCTGAAACGGGTTCTGGAGTCCAAGGATGCAATCATCTCTACCTTGGCCATTATCAATGCACCTGTTGATGCTCTGAGCCAAGAAGAGTGGGAGGAAGTGCGAGAGACATGCACTGTTCAGGAACCCTTTGAGCAGTCACTGTGGAGATCAGTGCAGACAGGTACAATGGACAACTGTTTTTACATTAGTATTACATAATTGCATATTTGAGGTGCATATTAGAGGGGAATGGCAGTAATAATAGACAAGAATAAACTGAACAAAGTCCATATACCACATAATAAAACAAAGCATAATTCTGAGTTTTCTCTTTTTTTTCAGCTACGTGACAGCCTCCAAAATGCTACTCCTGTGCAAGGGTCTGCAGAGAATAACAGCCCACCACCAGACAGGAGGAACAGTAACCAAAGGGAAAGAGAGAGAGTTGGTGACTGCTCTCTGTGCATCTATGGAAAGAAAGTTCCACAGAATGGAATACAATACCGTTCTCTCAGAAACCACCATAATGGACCCAAGGTTCAAACAGCTGTCCTTCAATGACAACAGAGCTGTTGATGAGGCACCTCAAAGAGTAACAGCAGCAGCAAGATGCAGCCCCAGCAGCCAGCAGGCTACACCACTAGGAGGCCAAGAGGGAGAAGAGGGAGCAGGGGCACTAGAAGTGGAGCCACAAACGTCTGCTGTTTGGAGGTTCTTTGATGAAAGAGCAACAGGAGACACTGCAAGAAGGAATCCCACAGCAGATGCTATACTGGAAGTAAGATCCTATCTTGAAGAGCCCCTTATCCAAAGAGCCACAGACCCGCTGAGCTGGTGGGAGACCGAGGCTTCAGTCTACCCACGACTGGTCAAGGTGATGGCAGGGAGACTCTGCATCGTAGCAACATCAGTCCCTTCAGAAAGAATCTTCTCCAAAACAGGGCAGATAATAACAGAAACCGGATCAGCCCCTGTAAGCTGAGGCACTTAGACTTTCTTAATGCCAGTCTGCACTAAAGACAAGGTCACTGGTAATATATACATCTAGAACTGTTGGATGCTGCCGTTATGCGCATTGTAATTCATTTTTTATTTGTTATATGGTTCCATTTTGAGTGTGGTTTGCTTGGAATGGTTTGTGTTTTGGATAGTTCAATATAAATAAAACGTTCAATACACATGTGTAATAGTGTTTGATGTTTTCACATGATTTACGTTTTTTTTTTAATACAAAACATGTAAATTATGGTATTCTGGAAATTATAAGATTAAGTATAATTACATTGAATAAGTGATGTATGTGCACACATACCAATCATAGGTCCAAACATTGCTAAATTTGCCTGAATTATAAAAGCCAGAAGTGGTACTAAATGAAGAGCCATTTGGGAGCCGAAAGAGCCGGCTCTTATTGCTGAATTGAGCCAAATGGTCTGGCTCACTGAAACCAGCCGGAATTCCCATCACTAGGACAGAAGCAGAGAGAGATGGATTCCTCTGGAGGCTACAGTGAGTGCACCTTTGGTTTCGCTGATTTCCATGGAGTGTGGAAACGTAGAGAAGTTTAAGACGCCAAGCTGCGAGTGATTTCCTGCTGTGCCCACCCCTCTCCCCTCCTTGGATTATAAGCGATCGAGGAAAGACATTGAACATTACAGTGTCTGTTTACATACTGGACCTACTAACCTGGGCGCTGTGTTGCTTGGGTATTCCTCCATGCAGTGGGCAGGGCAGCTGGAAACCGGCAAACAGGGAAACCGGCAAACAGAGAAAGCGAGAAGAGGGTTAACATTAACGTTAACGAGGCTGACCCGGCAGTCCACTGTCCAGATTCCGCCCTGCAGTGAGATGGTGCTGTGGGCACAGGTGCCAGAGTTCCCCCACATAGCGGAATACTGTGTCCTGATCGAGGCTTGGGATGAGGAGCGAGAGCGGCATGTGGCACGGACCATCACGTGGGTATGCCAGGGTAGGGTCCCGTTGCCAGTGTTAAATCTTTTCCCCTACCCTGTAGATGTGCCCCAGCGCTGCCCACTGGCTAGACTCTCCCGTATAGACCAGCAGGACATTATCACTGAGGATGAGGCGACATTCCAGTTCCGATATCCAGACATGGTAGAAGTGGGGGTCCGTCCGGTCCAGACACAGGGGGTGACAGGGACCGTGGACTGGACAGGGGGAGCCACCGACTTGTCCAGGGAGCAGTGAGGATGGTTAGGCCCTGTTGCAAAAGTGGTGTTGCGTCTAGTAATGTAACCATTCCTTATATCCCAGGACATTAGTTTATAGACACTGTTGCACCGTTTGTAGTAGAACACTTGCATTTACTCATAAGGCAGTTCCCTAATCTCAATCCCTTACACTGGTTTATTTATGGACTTCCTGCCTAATTGATAGGGTATTACTGTTTGTGAAAGAACTATTTACATACAGTCAAAGTTTCATGACATTAGACTTTAAACTAACTCATATCTCATTCAATTATTTATTCATTTATTCTACATCAAGTTATATCTTCAGTAACGTCCGTATTTTCCCACGTTTCATTCAATCACCATCAGAAGCTCTCTGTGCTAAAAGTGGCAGCACATTTGTCTCACACACATCAAACTCGCCTTTTCCTGCTTCCCAAGCCTTATCAACTTACTCAGACCCTCGTCAACTTACTCAAACCCTCTTCAACTTTGGTCAACATTGCTCTGCATTCTAACAGCTATTCTTTCTCCTATTCTTAATTTCTTACAAGAAATGTATTCAGGTTTTTTTATCAATATGTTTTATTTATATTTATACAGATGTCACTCCATTATTCGTTTATTGAAGTCATATATGTACCTAACAAAATATTAGCCAATAGGCCATTGATCTCAATAATGATTCCCATAATCCTAGGACACCTTCTCTTTTACTCTTCCTTTCCATTCTTACTTTTCTCCTGTAAAGCATTTTATATTACTTGAGCTTACTTATTCTATAGTTGTAATCTTATACTTCTGCGGTATCTTACCCTTTTCCTACATCACTCATCTTAAAACCATGGTCTACTTTGACTTTCATTTCAGGTATTATATGCTAGGCACCAATAACCAAACATTTTCTGAAAGACTGTAACATGTCACCAGACTGTTTACATTCTCCTGCTTTCACAGGCTGTCAGGGCTGCACCAGGCTCTCTTCTAGCCTTTCGTTTCCTTGAATTTGACTTTTGACAGAGCTTGTCCATAACATGATGTTTAACAAACAAATTCTGGTTCTTCTTGTGGAGACACCATGACTATTTATGTATTACTATTATTATCCATCTGTTTATTCAATGTATATTTTGGATTACTTTTCTTATAATAGTCTTTCTTTCTGATTTCTGATGCTTGAGGCACTCTGTATAGAGCCAAAGATCCTCATGAATATGATAAATCTGTTGTTACATTTTTAAATATAATTCTAAAATGATTGCCAAAACATAGACATTTACCTTATATCACCTTCAAACTATACATATTCATAAACACACAAAGCACATACACATTGATATCTAAAGATAATTCAGATATCCGATCTGTGGCATGTTTTATTGACCCTGCAGTGTCTCAAACAGCCCTTATAACTTATTATTTAAGCTTATGATTATTTAGAATAAAATGTCAAATAATCCCACTCGATTATTTCATTATTTCACTATCTCAGTTTTCTTGATCCATTGTGAAAAAGTTCTGTTATTTCCTCCTCATCTGTAGAGGCTACATTAGCCCACTCCCCGGTCTGATATTCTCATAGTAACTGTATCCAAATGTTGGGCGGACATTTAGCCTTCACGATGATGTGTACATCGTGCGGGTGAAGGAGGTGAATAACCATCTTTTCATCTAGAATATCCCAAAAAGTTGTGTTACCCTGGTTTGGTTTTAATTTTGGGAGGGACGCCCATATCATTTCTTTTTCTCCTGGGGAGAAGGGGACATGGGTTTTAGTCGTATAGACTATTGATTGACCTTCCTCTTTACTCTGTCTAGTTTTGACTTGCATGGGTGCAGCTGGGACCGTTTTCAGAGCGGTCAGATCTGGATACAATGTATTATTATAACCAAAATCAGTGATTGATTTATATTCCGGATTATATGGGGGAGGAGCGCTAGCAAAACCTCCTTTTTCATATTCCCATGCTTTGCGATCTAAATCATCCCAATCGGGCCTGTCGTCCTCGGAGTGATCTGTGTCGCGACGCGCTCCTAACACGGCAGCACATCGCGCACCTACACCTTCACCTTTTCTGACCACTTTTCTTGCCCTTCTAATTTGCCTTGTAGTTCTATTAATTCTATCGTATTTTTCACAACTTCTGCTCTCAATTCACATTACTGTTTATGATGATCTTCCATTTCTGTTATTTTATTTTCTTGATTCTCACCAACCTGACACAATATCACAATTCCTTTCTCTGTCTTATCTGGTTGTTGTTGCTTCCACCAGTCCCGGTGCTCCTTCGAAGACCAGTCTTTCTCCCAACTTCCTTCCAACATTTTCTTCTCTACATTCTGTTTTTTTATTTCTCAAAAAACCAATAATGCTGGTGTCACTCATTGTGACGATTTATCTGAAATATTACATTATTATATATTATATATATATATATATTATAATAAAAACAAACACTCTAGTAAGGTACGGACACCCGTACATGACACTGGCTAAGGTAAGGGAACCCATAAACAACCATAAGCACCCCCGGACCTAGGACAGCCTGTAACTTGCTAACTTGCTGTTTTGTTTGCTTCTCATCGTTTGCTGCTAGTTGCATGCCAAACGAGTTCGTTCTGTCCAAAATATAAGCTTTTTTTCTTCTAATAAACTCAATACAAATACAGTGCACTAGCAACTATTTCCCTTTCAAAAGTTGTAGTCCCGTTTCAGTTAAAACAAAATGTGTGCTTCAAAGAAAGAAAATACTATTGCTGCTGACTTGTGTTTCTTTTCCCTCTTTACCTGCTCTTATCACAAAGCTTCTCAACACAATCTCAGGTGCAGGTGCACTCTGCGCTATCCTTTGCCCGAGCTTTGTCCAGGAAAACTCACTGTAGCCATCTTAGTTCAACACGGGCTCTCCTTACCTGCGAGTCACACGGGTCCAGTTCACTTTGCAAGTGAACAGTCTCTTCTCAGAAACAATAAGGAAACTTGGAAAGAAACACAATCCCAGGTCGGTGTTAAAAAAAAGTTCTTTGTTTTCATATTAAAAGAAAACATTTGTATTTTCTCTGCACACTTCACAGCTCCAATTAGCACACTCAACTAATCCCTGCCCCCCTCAGAACTGTCACTAAAGAAAGGTACTCACAGTCATTTTAAATATGACATCCTGTAGTGTTTGTTTTCAAAATATGATCTTATTATCACTTGAACCAAATAAATCCTTTGACCCACTAATACCAAATTACAGTTAGGGGGGCCACAGATGTGATTTGAAAATACGATCTTCCATGTCTTTCTGTTGTGTTTTGACCTGGGGATCTGTAATTGTCCAAGTGGCTACTGCACATGTACTTATTTAATATTAAATGTGTTATTTAATTAGGCTTGGTTCTGGTGAGCATGTACAAGACGTCAGCTTTTTAAATAACTGTGTGTATTGGATCATACACATTTTAGAAATACTCTCTCAAACTTCCCGCATTGGTACCTCACCAGGGAGGTAGAAAACAGCAATAGCATTGAAAAAGTGTGATTGTAGTTCTGCTCTTCTGCAATATATTTCTACAATATCTTTAACATCTTCTTTAACATTGTTTTAAAGGCTGGGACCAATATGGTGGAATATCTCCAACACACGGACATTGAGAGACTCGACCCCTTTGTGCTGCTGCTCAGAGACCAACTCTCAGTTGTCTCTGAGTAGGCTATGGATCAACTTCCTTTCCTAATATGAAGGAGACCATGGATACAAAACCTATGAAAAACAGGTGATTATTGTTATTCTTCTCATTATAAACTACTTAATACATCTCTCCCATAAAGTACAACAGGATAGTGGTGACGTCATTCAGGATTGGATTGCCATTGGTCAAAAGCCCTCTGAGAGAAATTGTGTGGCGACACTCCACACTCTTAGAAGAAATTGTTCTGCACAGAACCATAAAGGGTTCCTCGAGTAATCGCTCTGGTGGATCCCTTTATGGTTCTATGTAGAACCCCTTCAAAGGGGTTACATGAAGAACCCCCAAACATAGCGTTCTACACAGAACCATTCGTTTTAAAATGTTATATATAGAACCCATTCAAAAGGGGGACACGTGCTATACCTGAATTTGTTTTCCAAATACAATCTTTAAAAAATGTATGAGTTCATATATACAAACACACATACACAACGTAGAAATCGCACTACTAGTGAAGTAACTTCATTTACATTATATGCCACAACTCCTCAATTTGGAACGCAAAAACAAGACATCTGATGTAAAAGTGTAAACTAATTACGAACAGCACTTTTGATTTTTATCTTCAATTCAGGGGCTACTTATTCGAACAGTAAACTGTATTCTCTCTTCAGAGTGACTGGAATGTTTTTGCCTACATTCAACTTAAATATGAAAGTTTCCAAAAACGGCATAGTTTTCTTTAAGGCTATTCAATGCCAAACACAAAATTCTCTCTGCTTTCAGTGCTTGTCCTTCAGCACAATTACACAGGTTCATGATGTTCTCATTTCAATACATTGTTTTCTTATTTAAACTATTTGACTTTGAGCTTACATTGAGAATAAAATCACTTTTGCAAGTAAAACCTGGCCAAGAAAGGAAGCAGCACTACAATAAAACAATACACAGAATACAAAGCAGTTCCTTCAAAAGTGAAAGTGATAAAGAGTGATGTCTGTCAGTAAATTACGTTGAGATACATATTGGTTATTTTGAATTAGGAGTCCAACTTCAATAACTTCTATTAACAAGCCAAAATACAGATCAGAATTACGGGTAATTGAAAATAATATGTAGCGCCTAGGTAAGCTTGGATGTGTTCAGAGAGACACTAAAAACGGACCTTCCTCACACCCGTCTTGTTGAGGTGGACGTGGTCATACAGGTGATGTGGCTGGATGCCTCAGTGGTGTGCCAGGTGGACGTTGGGGAGGAGGGCACATCTTCGGGATACTTCTGCGTTGATGGCCTGGATGATGTGCAGGGGCACGTCTGTGCGGGGCAGCAGTGTGGAGATGGTGATTTTGGCAGTTTGGAATTCCTCTGTGGCTTTCTTTGCCACCTGTCTCAGGGCTGAGGCCACATCGCCCCTGCGGGCACTCAGGTCGTTAGTGCCGGTGTGGATGAGGATGTGTTTGACCTGGCACAGCCTCCTCTTGGAGAGCAGCTCCAGGGCTCTCTGTGCTGTGGAGCACCAAAGCTTTTTCACTTTTCGCCCAGGGAAGAGGCGCCTCTCATCCAGGAACTTCCCATTGGAGTCGCTCAGAATGACCACCTCTGTGTTGACCTGCCACTCCGGGTTTGCGTCGGGAGTGGTGGGGGCAGCGGGTGTGTTTTAGGGGAGTGGCGTTTCAGGGGTTTGTGTATTAGTGGCAGGTCTGGTGATAGTGGGGGTGTCAGGAGTGGTGGGGAGTGTGGGTGGATCAGTGGGTGCGTCAGTGGGTGCGTCAGGGGTTGTAGGTGTTGTGGGGTCAGTGCAGTGCAGTCTCTGTGCTCCTCTCTTAGCTTCTCCAGCTGGCTCTGCAGGCTCCTCAGCTGGCTGTGCTGGGGTGTCCTGGTCAGCTCCTCCCTCGCTCTGTGCAACTCCGTCCTCAGGGTTTGGCTCTGCTCCTCCTGGTCTCTCACTGCTGCTCTCAGCTCATGGATCTCAGCCTTGTGGTGCATCTTTAGTCCCTGAACTCCGCAAACTTCAGCTCCAGCACTGATAGGCATTCCTTTAGTGTTTTAATGTTGCTGGAGAGTTTTGGGGAGACAGGGGGGCAGTCTGTGGGAGATGGGGCACTGTCTGGCTCCGTGTGGCTGGGGGCAGACTGCAGGGTGGCCGGCTCTGGCTCGTGTTTCTCTACCTCAGTCTCCTGCTTTGAGGTGTGGAAGCCGAGAGCTAATTGGTCCAGGCTGCTCTCGCTGTCCTGCACCATGATGGTCCCGTTGTGGTATACATTAAAAGTGAGCATCACACTGTCTGTGTCTTTCTCTACCAGCACTGAGATCTGCCTGCCTCTGCTAATGCCCCTCTTGTTGTTATTGAGGTATGTCTGGCACAGGGTTTTGTGAAAGGCGGTGTAGAACAGTAGATTGTTCTTGACCCTGTTTTCTCCTTTACCGGTGTAGTCTAGGATGAGGGTCTCAGGAGATGCTCTCATCACAGCTTGTTTGTAGTCCTTCTTAGCCTGTGCAGAGCGAATGTCTTCAGGGTATCGGATTTCAAAAGGCAGCTCTGCAGTCAGACTGCTGTTCGATAGATTTGTATCAGTCTCAGTGGCAGTTGGGCTCTCTCCTACTGTCACTCTATTCAAATCGGAGCTCTGCATTTTCATTGGCTGAGTCAACTACTGAGAATGCTTATTTATTTTATTAATACATATTTTTTTGTTTAATTATTTGTCTCTATAGGTGAAAGGTCTTACCTCCAATTCTTGTCTTCAGCTTTTCTTTTCTGACTTTTCTTCCTGAACTGTCTCTCTGCTTTCTTCTTTTTGTGTTTCTCTTAAAATTATTATTTTTTGAATACTTTTTCTTCTGAATTTCTATTCCATGTCTTCTGTGTATGTTTATAGTGCTATATATTCATTTGTAAATGACAAATTAAATCCGCTTATGTATAAAAACAAATGTTTTTTAGGAGCTCATATTCCTCTCTCTCTCTCTCTCTCTCTCTCTCTCTCTCTCTCTCTCTCTCTCTCTCTCTCTCTCTCTCTCTTTCTCTCTCTCCCTCTCAATTCAATTCATTTGTATTGTCAAAGCAATTGGACATACATACATATACATACATACATACATACATACATCTACACGGAAAATAAATAATAGAATTATGAATCACAATAAGATGTAATGAAGTACAGAAAATGAAAATGTAAAAAAATGTGATCTTTAATACATACAAATAAGGAAAATAGGTTTACTATTTCCAGATTCCTTTTTTGAAATACAATGACATGCATAACAAACAAGTATTTACATTATATTTACAGCCGGTGCTCGTGTGTCACTGTGTCCCTCAGGCTGTGGTAGGCGCTGACATATTGGGCAGCCAGGGTGGCTGTGTGTCCCTCCCCCAGGAGGACTGGCGTTTTTCTTTTTTCTCAGTTTTGTCACAGGTTGGGTGGGCATCCATTATGTTGTTACAGAATTTGTCCCTTATTTTGGGCTAAAGCTTTCCGTGGAGGGGAACGTGGATCAGTTTGTACCATTTTTGGGAGAATCTGCCTTGTTGGGGCGGAGCTGTGACCAGGTGAACAGCAGATCGGGCATAGGTGGGCATGTGGGCAGAGGAGTAGGAAGGCCGGTCAGGCAAATTAGCTTGCTAAGATACGCAGCAGCAGCAAGCAGCCCCCCCATCCAGCCAGCCAGCCAGTCTGGCTGGCAGTGACTGAGTGGTCTAGGGTAGGTTTTCTTCCCTAGAGTGCAGACCTTGCAGCAGACCTGGCCTGACATATCTGCCATGTATGACCCTGCCCCTTGGTTTGTCCCACATCCTCCCCCCCAGCTGCGACCCCATAGGTCAAGCGACAGCCGCAAAAAAGCATGCATCCGGGACAGCCCATCAACATTCCCCATGGCCTTCCCTGGCCTGTGCTGCAGGGTGAAATGAAAATGTTGGAGACTCAAAAACCACCTCATCACAGGGCATTCCTGTCTTTCGAACGATGCATCCAAGTGAGGGGGGCATGGTCAGTGATCAGGGTGAAGTGCCTGCCCAACAAATAGTATCGAAGACTGTCCAAAGCCCACTTCACTGCCAAACATTCTTTTTCAACTACCAAATAATTTATTTCATTGGATTCCAACTTTCTGCTAAGGAACAACACCGGGTGTTCGTGATCACCCATTCTTTGGGACAAAACCACTCCGATCCCCACCTCAGAGGCGTCCGTCTGGACTATAAATTCTTTCTGAAAGTCAGGTACCATTAAAACGGGGTTGCGGCAGAGCGCCTCCTGTAGGCTCCGGAAAGCCCGGTTTGCTGTATCACCCCATCTAACCATATTGGGTTCTGTAGCCTTAGTCATATCAGTCAGAGGGGCCGCTAAGGTAGCATAGTTGGGAATAAACCTCCGGTAATACCCAGTTAACCCTAAAAATGCCCTAACCTGCTTTTTATTGACAGGCCTAGGCCAAGAGTTTATGGCTTCAACCTTGGATATTTGGGGTTTCACCATACCCCTCCCTACTGTATAGCCCAAGTATTTGGCCTCTTCCAACCCCAAATTGCATTTGGTTGGATTAGCCATCAGGCCTGCTGCATGTATTGAATCCAATACCGCTTGGAGCTGAGACAAATGTGATTCCCAATCTGGACTGTGAATGACCACATCATCTAAATATGCTGCCGCATACGTCCTGTGTGGTCTAAGTATGTGGTCCATCAACCTTTGAAAGGTGGCAGGAGCACCATGCAGGCCAAAGGGCATCACTGTGTAGTGAAACAGACCATCTGGGGTTGCAAAGGCTGTTTTTTCTTTGGCACCCGGGGTCAAGGGAATCTGCCAGTAGCCCTTGGCTAAGTCAATAGTTGAAATATAGCGAGCATTCCCAATATTCTCTAACAATTCATCTACTCGGGGCATTGGGTATGCATCAAACTTTGAAATTTCATTAACCTTTCTAAAATCATTACAGAATCTCCAGGAGCCATCAGGTTTGGAAACCATGACTATAGGGCTGGACCACTCACTGTGGGATTCTTCAATAACCCCTGCCTCCAGCATTTCCTTAACCTCATTTCTAATAGTGTTCCTGCGAGCTTCTGGTACCCTGTAAGGCCTCATATTTACCTTCTTTCCTGGGAGAGACACAATGTTGTGAGAGACTAAATGGGTACGCCCCGGTATGCCTGAGAAAACTTCCCTATTACGTATTATCAAGTCGTTCACCTCCTTCAACTGGTCAGGTGACAAGGCAGCTGCAATATTCACCTTCGGTGTCCCTAGTGGCTGAGGGGGGTAAGTCAACATCAACACTTCCCTGTCCTTCCAGGCTTTTATTAAGTTGACATGATATATTTGTTCTGGGGGTCGGCGGCCGGGTTGCTGAACCTTATAGTTCACTTCCCGTATTCGCTCTATAATCTCATAAGGTCCCATCCACGTAGCCAGAAATTTACATTCTACAGTGGGAACCAACACCAACACCCTATCACCAGGCTGGAACACCCTCAGTGTAGCCTGACGATTATAGGCGAATTGTTGGTGTTCCTGTGCCTGCCTTAGGTGCTCTCTCACAATGGGAGTGACTGTGGCTATTCTCTCTTGCATAGCATTGATGTGCTCGACTACACTCCGGAAAGGAGTGGACTCGTGTTCCCACGTTTCACGGGCTATGTCTAATATCCCCCTGGGGTGCCTCCCATATAACAGTTCAAAAGGCGAAAAGCCCAGGGAAGCCTGTGGGACTTCCCTAATGGCAGACATCAAGTAGGGCAGCATGAATTCCCAATTTTTCCCATCCTTATCGATTACCTTTCTTAGCATGGACTTCAGGGTCCTATTAAATCTCTCAACCAACCCATCTGTTTGTGGGTGGTAGACTGATGTTCTCAACTGCTTAACCTGCAACAATTTACACAGATCGGTCATAACCTTAGACATAAAGGGTGTGCCCTGATCTGTTAATATCTCCCTCGGTATCCCCACCCTACTACACATCAACATTAGCTCTTTTGCAATACCTTTTGAAGCCATGGTCCGCAGTGGAATGGCTTCTGGGTACCTGGTGGCATAATCCAAAATAACCAGTATATACTGATGCCCTCTGGCTGATTTCGGGAGAGGTCCCACCACATCCATAGCTATCCTAGCAAAGGGGGTCTCTATGATGGGCAAAGGGACCAGTGGGCTTCTGAAGGCTGGTTTAGGAGCATGTAGTTGACATTCAGGACATGAGCTACAATGTTCTGTCACGTCTGCATGTACGCCTGGCCAGTAAAACCTCCTCAGGAGTCTATCCTTGGTTTTGTCCATCCCCAGATGTCCCCCCAGGATATGCCCATGTGCCAGATTGAGAACTGTTCGTCTGAATGGGGTGGGAACTAGCAATTGCTCCACAATGTCCACCCCTATCTTATTTACACGGTACAATAGGTCATTTTTTACCATAAAATAAGGATAAGCTGTTGGCGGGTCTGCAGTAGTCATAGGGGTCCCATTTACTACCTTCACATTTTCTTTAGCATAGTGTAGAGTGAGATCTCGCACCTGTGCGCTGCCAAAATCAGTGGGGAGTCCCTCTAACACTGACACTTCTACATTGTCAGCTTCAGGGGTCTCTATGAATGGATTCTCACCCACCCTGCTAGTGCTGGGTTCCTCACCCTCCATAGGGTCATCTACGTCACTACATTCCACCCCTATGTTTTCAGTTTAATTTTCCCCAACCAAAACCTTCACTGTCGACTCAACTGGAACCAGGTCTACTTTTAGCTCTAGTTGTGGGATCGAGGCAACTTCTGGCTTACAGTTTTCAGTGTGCATTTCCAATTTACTATGTTTTCTATCTAGTTTTCCAAAATTAGGAAAATATCGTCCCAGTATCACATCATATGGCATGTTGGGTACCACACCGACTTCGTAATCTAGTTTCCCGGCCTCTGTCTGTATGTTTACAAGGGCTGTGGGATAGGGGCGTGTGTCACCATGTGTGCATGTGATACTGAGCTCCTGATGTCTATCCAGCTTGTTGGTCGCTACTAATTTTTCTGTGACCAGTGTAACCATACTGCCAGAGTCAAGTAGAGCAGCCACTTCTTTCTCATCGACTATCACTGTACACATGTGTTTTGGATTAGGTACTCCGCCTATGAAAACATCCGTCCCAACAGGGCAGGCATAAAATACCGGTTTCTCTTTCCCCATATCACACACATTACATTGCATTGGTTCCTCTCTACCTGGGCAGTGGGCCGCAATATGTCCTACTTTGTCACAATTGTAGCAGACAATTGGTTGTGATGGTGACCCCCTATAACCCTTAGTCTCGGCTTTAGGCCCCACCTTTGCCCCCCCCAGTCTTGCTCTTTTCTTCCAACCCAGCGCGTCATGTTTCCCAGAGTACTTTGGAACCATCTTACCCGGTCCGCTGGTTCGTCATGGCCTGGGGAACGAGTTTTTAACCTCCGGTACATGCTCTGCTGCTCCGGCTGTATAGAACTGCTCTACAATGGCCACCAAGGTGTCAGCGGACAGCACCTCATTCTGGCCAACCCAGCGTCGAACGTCCTTGGGCAAACAGCGTTGGTAGTTGTCAAGGACTATGGCCTCCACCACCTCGGCTGATGAATGGACCTCTGGCTGTAGCCATTTCCTGGCCAGATGGATCAGATCAAACATCTGCGTTCGGATTGGTTGTCCTGGTTGGTAGGCCCACTGCTGAAACCGATGTGCCCTCACTGCGGTGGTCACGCCCAATCGGGTCATTATCTCCGCTTTCAATTTATCATAGTCCTGGGCGTCCTTCAGCTCCAGATCAAAGTACGCTTTCTGTGCATCCCCTGCCAGATAAGGTGCCACAAGCCCTGCCCAGGAATCTTTTGGCCATCCCTCTCTCTGCTGTCCTCTCAAAGGTCATAAGGAAGGCCTCAACATCGTCCTGTTTTGTCATTTTCTGCAGAAAGTGATTGGTGCGGGGAGTGGAATGGGTTGCAGCCCCCTGTGGCCCAATCCTGGTTGCAAGTGCTTCAACACTCTCTTTCAGCTCTTTAGTCACCTTTTCCTGCTCTTCTCTAAACATTTTATTTGTATCATGCTGGACCTGCAGTGCTTCCTGATGCATCCGCATAGCATCCTGGTGAGCCACCTGCTGCACCCTGGTCGCTTCCTGTTGGGCTATTACAGCCTGTAGTTTTTTTTTTTTTGGATAAAAAAATTCACTCAGCCAGTCTGGGTTTCATGAGGTGCTGCCCGCATTCTACACCAAATGTGACAAAACGCCTTGGCTGTACACATGTGCGGGTCTTCTCTGTGATCTTCTTAGGAGTAAAAACCAGTCATGACCCAGGGAGGAGGTTGCAAATACAGGGCTGTGCCTGTATGTTTACTTCAAACAAAACAAATCTGAAAACAAAACCTAACTCACACTGGAGTTGTAACTAATCTTACATAATCATTCTATTTTAAACAAAGTCTGGAATAAATAAGTCTTGGCTTTCTCCTTATGAGCTACCTCTGTTTTCCAGATAACTCACCCTATTGTCTCTCACTTCTCTCTCAGGCCCGCCTTATATACCTGGTGAATAATTGAGGAAGTAACACCAAGTGACCACATTAGGTGCTAGAATGGCTGCCTGAGGGTTTCTGGGGAGTGTAGTTGCCTAGGGTCGGTATTCTACCCTAGAGTACACACCTTGCAGCAGACCTGGCCTGACATATCTGCCATGTATGACCCTGCCCCTTGGTTTGTCACAATACATACATACATACATATACACGGAAAATAAATAATAGAATTATGAATCACAATAAGATGTAATGAAGTACAGAAAAAGAAAATGTAATAAAATGTGATCTTTAATACATACAAATAAAGAAAATAGGTATACCATTTCCAGATTCCTTTTTTGAAATACAATGACATGCATTACAAACGAGTATTTACATTATATTTACAGCCGGTGCTCGTGTGTCACTGTGTTCCTCAGGCTGTGGTTGGCGCTGACATATTGGGCAGAATGTGTCCCTTATTTTGGGCTAAAGCTTTCTGTGGAGGGGAACGTGGATCAGTTTGTACCATTTTTGGGAGGATCTGCCTTGTTGGGGCGGAGCTGTGATCCAGGTGAACAGCAGATCGGGCATAGGTGGGCATGTGGGCAGAGGAGTAGGAAGGCCGGTCAAGCAAATAAGCTTGCTAAGGTACACAGCAGCAGCAAGCAGCCCCCCCATCCAGCCAGCCAGCCAGTCTGGCTGGCAGTGACTGAGTGGTTGACAGACGGCAAGCAACGGAATGTTCATGCTCTGTGATGTCATAGCAGTCAGCTGAGAGAGGCTTGTGATGTCATCGCTGAGCTGGCTGGCTGGCTGGCTGACTGGCTGTGTGTGTGTCTGTGTGTGTGTGTGTGTGTGTGTGTGTGTCTGTTTGTGTTTGTCAGTCTGTCTGTCTGTCTGTCTCTCTCTCTCTCTCTCTCTCTCTCCCTCTCAATTCAATTCATTTGTATTGTCAAAGCAATTGGACATACATACATACATACATACATGCTAGAAAATCATTACTATGTTATCTTAAAGGCTAACTAAGCAGAACATATTTCATTATAGAACAGCGTTCATAGATCTACACATGGTTTTAAGGAACAGGCACGTAGGTCATACCGTTTGACATTGTCTCCAAGGTTCTCATCGTAAATAACAAACAGAAATCAAACTACCTTATGGCCTCCTGACCTTCTAGCTTGACCTTATCTTTCTTAAGTATACAAGAGAGAAAAACAGGTTTGAGAAAATAATTTCTAACTTTCCTTCCATACAATAATACATACATACATACATACGGAAAATAAATAATAGAATTATGAATCTCAATATAATGTAATGAAGTACAGAAAAAGAAAATGTAATAAAATGTGATCTTTAATACATTCAAATAAAGAAAATAGATTTACTATTTCCAGATTCCTTTTTGAAATACAATGACATGCATTACAAACGAGTATTTACATTATATTTACAGCCGGTGCTCGTGTGTCACTGTGTCCCTCAGGCTGTGGTAGGCGCTGACATATTGGGCAGCCAGGGTGGCTGTGTGTCCCTCCACCAGGAGGACTGAGCGTTTTTCTTTTTTCTCAGTTTTGTCACAGGTTGGGTGGGCATTCGTTATGTTGTTACAGAATGTGTCCCTTATTTTGGGCTAAAGCTTTCCGTGGAGGGGAACGTGGATCAGTTTGTACCATTTTTGGGAGGATCTGCCTTGTTGGGGCGGAGCTGTGATCCAGGTGAACAGCAGATCGGGCTTAGGTGGGCATTTGGGCATAGGAGTAGGAAGGCCGGTCAGGCAAATTAGCTTGCTAAGATACGCAGCAGCAGCAAGCAGCCCCCCCATCCAGCCAACCAGCCAGTCTGGCTGGCAGTGACTGAGTGGTTGACAGACGGCAAGCAACGGAATGTACGTGCTCTGTGATGTCATAGCAGTCAGCTGAGAGAGGCTCGTGATGTCATGGCTGAGCTGGCTGGCTGTCTGGCTGGCTGGCTCTGTGTGTGTGTGTGTGTGTGTGTGTGTGTGTGCGTGTGTCTGTCTGTCTGTCAATTCATTTAAATTCAATTCAAAGGTGCTTTATTGGCATGATCTATCACAATATTGCCAAAGCAGATACAAATGTTCTATCAATCAAGACAAAACATTGCAATACAAGATTCAGTGGAACAAATATAGTACACATTGAAATAAAATTAAGTAGGATATAAACCATATTTGTTGTTTGTATCAAAATTTGTGTCATGACATCAGAAAAATCACTGTTTTTATTTTGTTTTGCAAATGGAGTGCCACAGGCTGGTGTCTACACACTGTCTCGCAGGCTGTGGCAGGTGGATACATATTGCGCTGCTAAGAAGGCAGTGCGCTCCTCCTCTCCCAGCAGGACGGGGAGTTTGCAGCAATCGGGGATCATGCTGAACTCAGGGATATGCATTTTTAATATTTTAAAGTATGTCTCCCTGATTTTTGTGTATTTAGGGCAGGACAGCAGGAAATGCGCCTGTGTTTCGACCTCCCCTAGGTCACACTGGCTGCACAGCCGCTCTTCTCTGGCAACCCAGAATTTTCTGTAGCGGCCTTTTTCAATGGCGAGGCTGTGGTCAGTGAGCCTGTATTTAGTTAGATTTTGTCTCTCTTTTATATTTTGGATTTTTAAGTATTCAGCCAATGTAATGTTTCTATTCAGGGCCCGGTAGCATTCCAATTTGTTTTGTAATTCTAATTCGTGTCTCTAATCTTTTGTGTATTTGCTTTTCAGGTACATGTCAATTTTCCCAATTGTTGTTGTTTTGGTCATTGTGTGTTCGGGCTCTGTGAGCCTCAGAGCCGTGGGGGCGTTTCTGTGTACGTGTAAGATGTTTTTATGAAATTCTAGATGGAATATTTCCATGGGGCTTTTGTCCCAATTGTTGTTATTGAGGTTCATGAGGGGACCCCACACTTCGCTCCCATATAGCAGGATTGGTTGGATGATGGAGTTTAATATTTTAATCCAAATAGTTATTGGTATTGTTGTTTTCCCAAATTGTGTCTTTATGGCATAAAATGCCCGGCGTGCCTTGTCTTTTAATGCGTTTATAGCCAGGCTGAAGCTCCCTGACGCACTGATGGTCAGGCCAAGGTAGTTGTATCTGGTGCAGTGCTCTAATCCAGTGCTGCCCAGAGTGAAGCGGTACCTGTTTCCCTGAGATGGGGCTTTTTTCTGGAAAACCATAACTCTGGTCTTGTCCAGATTGACTGCCAGGGCCCATTTCTGACAGTACTGCTCTAGCAGCGCCAGGTTCTGCTGAAGCCCCTGCTCTGTGGGCGACAGCAGCACCAGGTCGTCTGCGTAGAGCAGGAACTTGATCTCTGTGTCATGGAGAGTTAGGCTGCGGGCGTCAGACTGCTCCAACACTGTGGCCAACTCGATGATGTAGATGTTGAACAGTGTTGGACTCAGACTGCAGCCCTGTCTCACTCCCCGCCCCTGAGTGAAGAACTCTGTTCTTGAGTTGCCAATTTGAACTCCGCATTTGTTTTCAGAATACATTGATTTAATGATGTCATAAACTTTACCCCCTACACCACTCTGTAGAAGTTTATAAAATAATCCCTTGTGCCAGATTGAGTCAAATGCCTTTCTAAAGTCTACAAAACAGGCAAATATTTTTCCTTTATTGTTTTGGGTATATTTATTTATGAGGGTGTGTAGAGTGTAAATATGATCGGTTGTGCGGTGTTTTGGTAGGAAGCCAATCTGACTCTTATTCAGGACACTGTGCTTGGTAAGGAAGGCCAGTATCTGGGCGTTGATGATACTGCAGAACACCTTCCCCAGGTTACTGCTCACACAGCTGCCCCAGTAGTTATTGGGGTCTAATTTGTCTCCACTTTTAAAAATCGGGGTGATCAATCCTTGATTCCCGACCTCAGGGAAACACCCGGCTCTCAGCACCAGGTTAAAGAGTTTGAGCAGAGCCTCCTGCAGCTGCGGGCTGCTGTGCTTCAGCATCTCAGGGCTGATGCTGTCGGGGCCGCTGGCTTTCCTGGGTTTGAGGATTTTGAGTTGATGTTTTAGTTCCTGTATTGTAAATGGGTTATCTAAGGGATTTTGGTTATTCTTAATGATTTCTTCCAATTTATTTAGGTTTTTTAATATTTTAACCTGTTCTGGCTTTGGATTGTTTTCAACATTTTGGTAAAGTTTTTCAAAGTGTGTTTTCCAGATTTCTCCATTTTGAATTGGTATTTCATTTTTTGTTTTTGGGGTATTTATTCTGCCCATATAGTGGTCTTTTTTCTTACTGAGGAGTTGCTTGTAGTGCCGCAGGGCCTGGCAGTAGCTGAGGCGAGCCTCCTGGTTGTCGGGCTCTCTGTGTTTAGTGTTGGAGAGATGTCTCAGGTGTTTCCTAGAAGTTTCACACTCCTGGTCACACCACTGTTCTTTTTTTCTTTTAGACGATTTCATATTTTGGTTTTTAATTGTTTTAATGTTTGATTTTAAAGCCAGTCTCTCAAATATTTCATTCAGTGTTTTGGTGGCTGAGTTTATTCCGTTTTGGTTTATTTGATAGTGTGAGGATTGATATCTGTCTAACATGTTTTCAATCTCATCACTATTCAGGGCTCTTGTGTAGTTCTCTGTGCTGGGCTCTGACCATCTCTAACTGGGTGGCAGGGAGACCAGTTTTGTGGGAAGTTTGGCTCTGACTTGTGGCTGCGCTGATCTTTTTAGGTAAAGTGTTATTTGGCTGTGGTCTGATAGTGGAGATTGTTGTCTGACTATAAACGCATTGTTGGCTTGTGGGTCCAGGTCAGTTATGGCGTAGTCCACCACACTGCTGCCCAGAGCCGAGCAGTATGTGAATCTCCCCAGAGAGTACCCCCTGGTCCTGCCATTGATGATATATAGACCCAGGCTTTTACATAGGCGCACTACCTGCTTCCTGCTCTTGTTTACCACGCTGTCGTGGCTGTGTCAGTGTGGAGGTGTGTGTGTGGCACAGCGGGGAGTCTCCGAACAGGTGTGTGTTCCCCTCTGTATTGATGTAGTCCATCTCTCTGCCAGTCCTGGCATTGAGATCGCCACACAGCAGTACAGAGCCCAGGGTCTGGAAGTGGCAGATTTCGTTTTGAAGCTCATGAAAGCCTTCCTCATTATAGTAGGGGGAGTCTGCGGGTGGCATATAAATTGCACATAGGTATATATCTGTGTTATTTTGTAGGGTGTCTTTTCTGATTTTCATCCACAGGTGTGTGTCTCCTCTCTGTACTGGGCATAGGGCTGCTCGGAGCTCCTCCCTGTACCACACGATAATCCCCCACGAGGCCCTGCCACACCTGACTTTGGGTTTTTTATAGGAGGGCACAATCAGCTCCCTGTATCCATTGTATCCATCCAGTGTATAGACATATCTGCACAGCACCAAGTCTCTACAAGAATGAAAA
This sequence comes from Amia ocellicauda, assembly GCF_036373705.1. Lineage (NCBI taxonomy): Eukaryota > Metazoa > Chordata > Actinopteri > Amiiformes > Amiidae > Amia > Amia ocellicauda. Next base: position 41,017,085 of record NC_089859.1, on the reverse strand, counting down.
CATCTGAACTATTTACAGTGTTGATCAGTTCAGGGCCTGTGCTCTTCATTCCAAAAGTTGAGGAGCGTAAACCCTGCATATTCCAACTGCTTATTTTAAAGGACATGTTAATATATTTTATTATACTTGTCTCTTCTACATAAGAAAGTTTAATTTGTGGTCTACAACTGATATTATATTACTATTAATAATTATATATGGATATACATAATAATCACTCAAAGATTTTATGTTTGCATCAAAATATCAGAATAATTAAATCACATTTTTTCTTACTCTCCATCTCCACAACCATATATATGTGTGTTGAGGCTCAGTTAACTCAGCAGTGTGGTACAGATGACACTGAGGAGTTGCCTTATCTGGGCCAGCTGGGCAGCATCGGGCCTCCAGGCTCTGGAAGCCGCTGCTGCGTGGCTGTGTGGCTGTGCTGGTCCCCGGCTGTCCGCTCTGCTGTGCTGGACGGGCCCTCTGGGGATGGGGGGGTGGGGAATGGGGCCGCGGGGTCTCAGGGGCTGGGGCTGGGGTGGAGCCGGTGGCTGGGGATGTGGCCGGGGGCTGGGGGGTTTGCTCCTGGTCTCGAGGTGGGGGTGTGTGGGGTTTCGGCCCAGGGTTGTGTCCTTGAGGACCTTTGAGATGATCCTCACACCCGTCTTGTTGAGGTGGACGTGGTCATACAGGTGATGTGGCTGGATGTCTCAGTGGTGTGCCAGGTGGACGTTGGGGAGGAGGGCACATCTTCGGGACACTTCTGCGTTGATGGCCTGGATGATGTGCAGGGGCACGTCTGTGCGGGGCAGCAGTGTGGAGATGGAAATTTTGGCAGTTGGGAATTCCTCTGTGGCTTTCGTTGCTACCTGTCTCAGGGCTGAGGCCACATCGCCCCTGCGGGCACTCAGGTCGTTAGTGCCGGTGTGGATGAGGATGTGTTTGACTTGGCAAAGCCTCCTCTTGGAGAGCAGCTCCAGGGCTCTCTGTGCTGTGGAGCACCAAAGCTTTTTCACTTTTCGCCCAGGGAAGAGGCGCCTCTCAACCAGGAACTTCCCATTGGATTCGCTCAGAATGACCACCTCTGCGTTGACCTGCCACTCCGGGTTTGCGTCGGGAGTGGTGGGGGCAGCGGGTGTGTTTTGGGGGAGTGGCGTTTCAGGGGGTTGTGTATTAGTGGCAGGTCTGGTGATAGTGGGTGTGTCAGGAGTGGTGGGGAGTGTGGGTGGATCAGTGGGTGCGTCAGGGGTTGGAGGTGTTGTGGGGTCAGTGCAGTGCAGTCTCTGTGCTCCAGTGATGTGTAGCTCCTCTCTTAGCTCCTCCAGCTGGCTCTGCAGGCTCCTCAGCTAGCTGTGCTGGGGTGTCCTGGTCAGCTCCTCCCTCGCTCTGCGCAGCTCCGTCCTCAGGGTTTGGCTCTGCTCCTCCAGGTCTCTCACTGCTGCTCTCAGCTCATGGATCTCAGCCTTGTGCTGCATCTTTAGTCTGTGCATCTCATCCCGGAGCTGATCGCACAAGGAGGTCTGGGCCAGGGTGCTCAAGGTCTGCTCCCTGAACTCCGCAAACTCCAGCTCCAGCACTGATAGGCATTCCTTTAGTGTTTTAATGTTGCTGGAGAGTTTTGGGGAGACAGGGGGGCAGTCTGTGGGAGATGGGGCACTGTCTGGCTCCGTGTGGCTGGGGGCAGACTGCAGGGTGGCCGGCTCTGGCTCTTGTTTCTCTACCTCAGTCTGCTGCTTTGAGGTGTGGAAGCCGAGAGCTAATTGGTCCAGGCTGCTCTGCTGCCCTGCACCATGATGGTCCCGTTGTGGTATACATTAAAAGTGAGCATCACACTGTCTGTGTCTTTCTCTACCAGCACTGAGATCTGCCTGCCTCTGCTAATGCCCCTCTTGTTGTTATTGGGGTATGTCTGGCACAGGGTTTTGTGAAAGGCGGTGTAGAACAGTAGATTGTTCTTGACCCTGTTTTCTCCTTTACCGGTGTAGTCTAGGATGAGGGTCTCAGGAGATGCTCTCATCACAGCTTGTTTGTAGTCCTTCTTAGCCTGTGCAGAGCGAATTTCTTCAGGGTATCGGATTTCAAAAGGCAGCTCTGCAGTCAGACTGCTGTTCGATAGATTTCTATCAGTCTCAGTGGCAGTTGGGCTCTCTCCTACTGTCACTCTATTCAAATCGGAGCTCTGCATTTTCATTGGCTGAGTCAACTACTGAGAATGCTTATTTATTTTATTAATACATATTTTTTTGTTTAATTATTTGTCTCTTACCTCCAATTCTTGTCTTCAGCTTTTCTTTTCTGACTTTTCTTCCTGAACTGTCTCTCTGCTTTCTTCTTTTTGTGTTTCTCTTAAAATTATTATTTTTTGAATACTTTTTCTTCTGAATTTCTATTCCATGTCTTCTGTGTATGTTTATAGTGCTATATATTCATTTGTAAATCACAAATTAAATCCGCTTATGTATAAAAACAAATGTTTTTTAGGAGCTCATATTCCTCTCTCTCTCTCTCTCTCTCTCTCTCTCTCTCTCTCTCTCTCTTTCTCTCTCTCCCTCTCAATTCATTTCATTTGTATTGTCAAAGCAATTGGACATACATACACATACATACATATACACTCACCTAAAGGATTATTAGGAACACCTGCTCAATTTCTCATTAATGCAATTATCTAATCAACCAATCACATGGCAGTTGCTTCAATGCATTTAGGGGTGTGGTCCTGGTCAAGACAATCTCCTGAACTCCAAACTGAATGTCTGAATGGGAATGAAAGGTGATTTAAGCAATTTTGAGCGTGGCATGGTTGTTGGTGCCAGACGGGCCGGTCTGAGTATTTCACAATCTGCTCAGTTACTGGGATTTTCACGCACAACCATTTCTAGGGTTTACAAAGAATGGTGTGAAAAGGGAAAAACATCCAGTATGCGGCAGTCCTGTGGGCGAAAATGCCTTGTTGATGCTAGAGGTCAGAGGAGAATGGGCCGACTGATTCAAGCTGATAGAAGAGCAACTTTGACTGAAATAACCACTCGTTACAAACGAGGTATGCAGCAAAGCATTTGTGAAGCCACAACACGTACAACCTTGAGGCGGATGGGCTACAACAGCAGAAGACCCCACCGGGTACCACTCATCTCCACTACAAATAGGAAAAAGAGGTGAGACATTCAGATGGTAGAGTCAGAATTTGGTGTAAACAGAATGAGAACATGGATCCATCATGTCTTGTTACCACTGTGCAGGCTGGTGGTGGTGGTGTAATGGTGTGGGGGATGTCTTCTTGGCACACTTTAGGCCCCTTAGTGCCAATTGGGCATCGTTTAAATGCTACGGCCTACCTGAGCATTGTTTCTGACCATGTCCATCCCTTTTTGACCACCATGTACCCATCCTCTGATGGCTACTTCCAGCAGGATAATGCACCATGTCACAAAGGTCGAATCATTTCAAATTGGTTTCTTGAACATGACAATGAGTTCACTGTACTAAACTGGCCCCCACAGTCACCAGATCTCAACCCAATAGAGCATCTTTGGGATGTGGTGGAACGGGAGCTTCGTGCCCTGGATGTGCATCCCACAAATCTCCATCAACTGCAAGATGCTATCCTATCAATATGGGCCAACATTTCTAAAGAATGCTTTCAGCACCTTGTTGAAGCAATGCCACGTAGAATTAAAGCAGTTCTGAAGGCGAAAGGGGGTCAAACACAGTATTAGTATGGTGTTCCTAATAATCCTTTAGGTGAGTTCATCGTAGCTCTTAATACTCTCTTTCTGTCTGGAGGAGATATAATTGAAGAATTGTACACGTACCCGGCTACTTTCAACACCCTTTGCTGCACTGATATTTTTCCCTCCATTTTTCTTTTTCTTTTTTCTTTTTTCTGGAAGTTCCGTCTATATCCGCCAGCCTTTAAGAGACATCATGCAACCAGGCCTCTCGGCTTGCGGACACACAGACCTGAATGCGCCCGATCTCGTCAGATCTCGGAAACTAAACGGGGAAGGACCTGGTCAGTACTTGGATGGGAGACCTCCTGGAAATACCAGGTGCTGCAAGCTTTTTACGTCTCCTGGGTAACTTCATTGTAGCTCTTAATACGCTCTTTCTGTCTGGAGGAGATATAATTGAAGTATTGTACACGTACCCGGCTACTTTCAACACCCTTTTCTGCACTGATATTTTTCCCTCCATTTTTCTTTTTTTTTTTTGGATGTTCCGTCAATACCCGCCAGCTTTTAAGAGACATCATGCAACCAGGCCTCTCGGCTTGCGGACACACAGTCCTGAACGCGCCCGATCTCGTCAGATCTCAGAAACTAAACGGGGAAGGACCTGGTCAGTACTTGGATGGGAGATCTCCTGGAAATACCAGGTGCTGCCAGCTTTTTACGTCTCGTGGGGAACTTCATCATAGCTCTTAATACTCTCTTCCTGTCTGGAGAAGATATAATTGAAGAATTGTACACGTACCCGGCTACTTTCAACACCCTATGCTGCACTGGTATATTTCCCTCTATTTTTCTTTTTTTTTTTTGCTGGCAGTTCCGTCAATACCCGCCAGCCTTTAAGAGACATCATGCAGCCAGGCATCTCGGCTTGCGGCCACACCATCCTGAACGCGCCCGATCTTGTCAGATCTTGGAAGCTAAACTGGGCAGGACCTGGTCAGTACTTGAATGTGAGACCTGGAAATACCTGGTGCTGCAAGCTTTTACGTCTCCTGGGTAACTTTATCGTAGCTCTTAATACTCTCTATCTGTCTGGAGGAGATATAACTGAAGTATTGTACACGTACCCAGCTACTGTCAACACCCTTTGCTGCACTGATATTTTTCCACACATTTTTCTTTTTTTTTTTTTTTTGCTGGAAGTTCCGTCAATACCCTCCAGCCTTTAAGAGACATCATGCAGCCAGGACTCTTGGCTTGTGGCCACACCGTCCTGAACGTGCCCGATCTCGTCAGATCTCTGAGGCTAAACGGCGCAGGGCCTGGTCAGTACTTGGATGGGTGACATCCAGGAAATACCAGGTGCTGCAAGCTTTTTACGTCTCCTGGGTAACTTCATCGTAGCTCTAAATACTCTCTTTCTGTCTGGAGGAGATATAATTGAAGAATTGTACACGTACCCGGCTACTTTCAACACCCTTTGCTGCACTGATATTTTCCCTCCATTTTTCTTTTTTCTTTTTTTTTTTGCTGGAAGTTCCGTCAATACCCTCCAGCCTTTAAGAGACATCATGCAGCCGGGCCTCTTGGCCTGCGGCCACACCGTCCTGAACGCGCCCGATCTCGTCAGATCTCGGAAGCTAAACGGGGCAGGACCTGGTCAGTACTTGAATGTGAGACCTCCTGGAAATACCTGGTGCTGCAAGCTTTTACGTCTCCTGGGTAACTTTATCGTAGCTCTTAATACTCTCTATCTGTCTGGAGGAGATATAATTGAAGTATTGTACACGTACCCAGCTACTGTCAACACCCTTTGCTGCACTGATATTTTTCCCTCCATTTTTCTTTTTTTTTTTTTTTTTTGTTGGAAGTTCCGACAATACCCTCCAGCCTTTAAGAGACATCATGCAGCCGGGCTTCTTGGCTTGCGGCCACACCGTCCTGAACGCGCCCGATCTCGTCAGATCTCGGAAGCTAAACAGGGCAGGGCCTGGTCAGTACTTGGATGGGTGACCTTCTGGAAATACCAGGTGCTGCAAGCTTTTTCGTCACCTGGGTAACTTCATCGTAGCTCTTAGTACTCTCTTTCTGTCTGGAGGAGATATAATTGAAGTATTGTACACGTACCCGGCTACTTTCAACACCCTTTGCTGCACTGATATTTTTCCCTCCATTTTTCTTTTTTCTTTTTTTTTTGCTGGAAGTTCCATCAACACCCTCCAGCCTTTAAGAGACATCATGCAGCCAGACCTTTTGGCTTGCGGCCACACCATCCTGAACGTGCCCGATCTCGTCAGATCTCGGAAGCTAAACGGGGCAGGGCCTGGTCAGTACTTGGATGGGTGACATCCAGGAAATACCAGGTGCTGCAAGCTTTTTACGTCTCCTGGGTAACTTCATCGTAGCTCTTAATACTCTCTATCTGTCTGGAGGAGATATAATTGAAGTATTGCACATGTACCCAGCTACTGTCAACACCCTTTGCTGCACTGATATTTTTCCATCCATTTTTCTTTTTTTTTTTTTTTGCTGGAAGTTCCGTCAATACCCGCTAACCATTAAGAGACATCATGTAGCCTGGCGTCTTGGCTTGCGGCCACACCGTCCTGAACGCGCCCGATCTCGTCAGATCTCGGAAGCTAAACGGGGCAGGACCTGGTCAGTACTTGAATGTGAGACCTCCTGGAAATACCTGGTGCTGCAAGCTTTTACGTCTCCTGGGTAACTTTATCGTAGCTCTTAATACTCTCTTTCAGTCTGCAGGAGATATAATTGAAGAATTGTACACGTACCCGGCTACTCTCAACTCCCTTTGCTGCACTGATATTTTTCCCTCCATTTTTCATTTTTTTTTTTTTTTTTGCTGGAAGTTCCGTCAATACCCGCCAACCTTTAAGAGACATCATGCAGCCAGGCCTCTTAGTTTGCGGCCACACCATCCTGAACGCGCCCGATCTCATCAGATCTCGGAAGCTAAATGGGGCAGGGCCTGGTCAGTACTTGGATGGGTGACCTCCTGGAAATACCAGGTGCTGCCAGCTTTTTACGTCTCCTGGGTAACTTCATCCTAGCTCTTAATACTCTCTTTCTGTCTGGAAGAGATATAATTGAAGAATTGTACACGTACCCGGCTACTCTCAACTCCCTTTGCTGCACTGATATTTTTCCCTCCATTTTTCATTTTTTTTTTTTTTTTTGCTGGAAGTTCCGTCAATACCCGCCAACCTTTAAGAGACATCATGCAGCCAGGAGTCTCGGCTTGCGGCCTCACCATCCTGAACGCTCCCAATCTCGTCAGATCTCGGAAGCTAAACGGGGCAGGGCCTGGTCAGAACTTGGATGGGTGACCTCCTGGAAATACCAGGTGATGCAAGCTTTTTACGTCTCCTGGGTAACTTCATCGTAGCTCTTAATACTCTTTATCTGTCTGGAGGAGATATAATTGAAGTATTGTACACTTTGTCTTAGGGACAGTCTGGCTAGCAGTGACTGAGTGGTTGACAGACGACAAGCAACGGAATGTACGTGCTCTGTGATGTCATAGCAGTCAGCTGAGAGAGGCTCGTGATGTCATCGCTGAGCTGTCTGTCTGTCTGTCTGTCTCTCTCTCTCTCTCTCTTCCTCTCAATTCAATTCATTTGTATTGTCAATGCAATTGGACATACATACATACATATATATATATATATATATATATACATACATACATACATCCATACATGCTAGAAAGTCATTACTATGTTATCTTAAAGGCTAACTAAGCAGAACATATATCATTATAGAACAGAGTTCATAGGTCAACACATGGTTTTAGGGAACAGGCACGTAGGTCATACCGTTTGACATTGTCTCCAAGGTTCTCATCGTAAATAACAAACAGAAATCAAACTATCTTCTGGGCTGACCTTCTAGCTTGACCGTATCTTTCTTAAGTATACAAGAGAGAAAAACAGGTGTAAGAAAATAATTTCTAATTTTCCTTCTACACATATATACATACATACATATGTAGCGTTATGTTGGGTGTATTTGGATAAGAGCATTTGGGCTCTGAGCTGAAGCACTGATCTAAAGAAGACCTCTCCCCCCCAAAGTTATCAGATTTCCTTAGCTCATCAGCTTGGAACTGGTTTGCATCAAAGTGACAGTTTTGGGGAGGATGGCACCGAGAAGAGGCCAAATAGTTTGGAATTCTGCTATGAGATGTCTGGAGAAAGGGGCCTGTAGGTGATAAAAACTCTTTGAAGTGGATGAGAGCCGAAATCCCGACATAGAGCTACGAACCCAGGCCAACCGGCATTTCCAAAAGATGGCATGGATTGACATCAGTCAAAAATAAAGCCTCCCTCCAATAGGACACTGGGGGCTGAAACCGAAATCCAATCTCAAGAACTCAGGGACCAATCACCTACTGATCTGACAGACTATAAGGAACAGCGGACAGTCTTTCTCTCTCTCTCTCTCTCACCTGAACCAGAAACTCGCTGCCACAGCTCAACCTGTAGCTCTGTTGCCAGAACCGGAATCAGAAACCAACCAAGTCTTTGCCGGCAACAGAAGAGTTAAACTGGGAGAAGGAGATTGAGCCGTAGGAAGAATTCTTTTAAAGGACTTTATTAAATAAATAACTTCACAGACCCACCTGATCAGTGGAGTTTTACAGCTGGACAATTGACTAAGTCGACTGAATACGAAAGTGTCAATCACTTAAATAGCTATTTGAGTCTTAAGAAACTTGACCCTTGGAACAAACAGGGCCCTGCTTTCCTCAAAGACTTCGTCTTCAAGTAACTACGGTGGAACCATGCTTACAAAGAAGATTTTGTGCACAACCTTGGAGCCTTCAAACCAATGGAAAATCTGTTTGGAAAAGACTCTACATTCGCGAAACCCCAACTTCCAGGTGCATCGACTGAGTGGAAGTTCTTGGACAAAGCCGAACCGGACTGCCTTTGTTCCAAACCACACGGACCTCGTGCCGTGTGCTGTTATCTGAGCCCGAAGCCAGAGAGGCCTCTCTGCGATGAAGTTCACATAAGTTTAACAGTTTGGAGTTTGTGATTCATGACATTTGAGAAATCAATTAGAAATGTTAATCTGTGATTCATAACTCTAGAATGTGTAATATCATTTAGTTTTCTTAAATATAAATGTGTGTTGCATTAAACTGTTTTGTTGATAATTTTAGAAATAAAATCTGTCAACGCCGAGAAATATCTTCTCATTCCTGTTTAACTGTTTAGTCTGAAATTGACACAAGTTAATAGACATTAGATTATTGGTGGCCCTGCCTATCCTTAATCATTTAATAATAATCAGTTAAGGGAAATTGTTGTAACAAATAGGATCTTTCTCGGCACCTAAACGTAAATGAGACTGATATATATATAACGAGAAGTTACCTGACATAAATACTAACCTGCGTAGTTATTTAATGTCTGACTAATAATACTAACGAGAGACTCACCTTCGTCTTACTAACCGGTATTGTAGTCAATGTGTTTATAACCTTTTTTGTTTAACGATTTGTTAAACGGAATGTACGTGCTCTGTGATGTCATAGCAGTAAGCTGAGAGAGGCTCGTCATGTCATCGCTGAGCTGGCTGGCTGGCTCTCTGTGTGTGTGTGTGTGTGTGTGTGTGTGTGTGTGTGTGTCTCTCTGTCTGTCTGTCTGTCTGTCTCTCTCTCTCTCTCTTACTCTCTCTCTCTCCCTCTCATTTCAATTCATTTGTATTGTCAAAGCAATTGGACATGCATACATACATACATACATATATATGGAAAATAAACAATATGTGTACATCTCTTTCTGCATTAGTGGTGCCCTCACAGATGTGCAAGTTACATGACAGACAGACAGACAGAAACACACACACTTTCACACACAGACAGACAGACACAGACACACACAGACACACACACACATACTTTGACAGACAGACAGACAGACACACGCATATTATGGGTCTTTGTTGGGTAGTGAAATGGGTAGCATCGTGGCGCAAAGCATTCTGGGAAAAGCAACTAAACACGTTTAGTCATGTATTTGTCCATAGTTTACACATGAGATGAAAGAGACAGTATGACGTGTTGAGCACCTGGGATTCCTCATGTGTATGTGAGGGGCAGAGGAACCGGATCCAAAGTGTGCGTCCCAGGTGCTATAGGTTTCAAAGCATGCAGGGGAATAGGCACCCCACCCTGACACCTATAGAAGACTGGATAGGGAGATATAAATAGCAATGGGGAGACTCTTGTACTTGGTGTGGCTCTATCCATATAGTGGGGCCAGCAGCCACTTAGCAGGTGCAGCAATAGAAGCTCAGCCTGGGGAGACTGGATTTAGCATTTCCTCTCCATTTTGATAACTATCCATAATCATTTCTGCAAAATACTTCTATGATACCTATGTATGTTTTTTACTTGTACTATATTATACTATCAAGTATCAGTGTACACATACAATGTGACCTGTTACATTAATACAGAGGCCACGGAAGGCCAGATCACTAATAGCCACTGTCCCCTGATATTACACTTTTTTACAATCACTTTGGCACTCATTTCAGAACCTTGATGTCATTTTTCAAAACTCTAGACACTAAACTCACACCCGATGATCAAAATGCACATTTTTCAAAACTCTAACACTTTTTTACAATTGCTTGGATACAATACACATCAACCTCAGATCATTTGTTCATTGAACTAAAATGACACAACTTAACATCAAAGTATTACCATTTCAAAATGCAATTCACACATTACATCTGAGATCACTGTCTATTCATTTCATTACAAAGATCTAACTATCAATTGATACAGCTGCTCAAAATGATAAGTGACTGTTGCATTACTCTTAATGCATAATTTTATGGAAACTGACAAACAATATTCCATGTTTCGATCATGAAAGTTTCAGGATAATGAGATCCATTGACATCAATAAACGAGGAGCATGAACCAGTTGGACTACATTATCTATGGATGTAATATTTCATCATCATGTAGCACTTTTCCACACCATGTTTGCAGTGTGGAAGGAAAGTTAGAAATTTTTTCTCTAATACCTGTTTTTCTCTCTTGTATACTTAAGAAAGATAAGGTCAAGCTAGAAGGTCAGGCCAGAAGGTAGTTTGATTTCTGTTTGTTATTTACGATGAGAATCTTGGAGACAATGTCAAACAGTATGATTGAAGTGCCTGCTCCCTAATCCATGTGTTGATCTATGAACTCTGTCCTATAATGATATAAATTCTGCTTAGCTAACTTTTAAGATAACATAGTAATGACTTTCTGATTATAACCAGCTCTTTGATTTTTGTGTATAAAAGCTCTGACTGTTAAAATGAAGGCAGAGCGACTTTGGGATCTACTTGAGTCACTGTTCCTCTCCACGCTGCGTGTATTAAAGGCATTGCAACTAACGCTCCAACCTGGTTGAAGATGATTGTTCTTCCACATCAGATTTGACATTACTGTATGTATGCAGGCCCTTGTAATTGCTTTTCCAATACTGCCAACTGGTTATTGATGATTGATTTCACATTGTGGTACGAGTATCGAGTGAAATGAGTGCTATCCACCCCAGCAACACAGTGATAACATGGAGCCGGCAGGTCATCCAGGTCACAATAGAGGTCAAGCAGTGGGAGGAGGAAGACGTGGTGGTCAAAGGAATGGAAGGGGACATGCACCCCTTCTGAGAGGTGGTCTTGGGCCTCGTCATAGAGGAGGGCTTAGGCCTCACCAGAGAGGCAGCCATGGGCCTCATTTGAGAGGTGTTGGGGGAACGTGGTAGAGGACAAGGCCACGGACCAGACAGCGGCAGCAACAGCAAATAGTGTCCAGTGAAATCCGAGAAATAGTTGTAGAGCATGTTGTAAATCATGGCATGACCATGACTGAGGCAGCTACAATGATTCAATCAAACCTCAGAATCAACTCGGGATCAACTGTGGCCTCAATCATCAGAAATTTCCGTACTGAGAAGCGGCAAGTCTTCAGCATGCACTAAACATTAGGCTACTCTCAATTGTCAAATGACTGTATACTGCATACCAATGTGTAGCACAGAGTATAGTGTGCCTTTTGAAAGAAATGCAGACAGAGTGAAGCAGCTGATGACTGAGTATGTTCAGGTATGTTCAGTTTCAAGATGCCTCTTGTGAAAAATGGTTGTGAGAACCTGAACCTGAACACAGGGCTGATGGAAATTCAGAAGTACAGTAATCAATCCTTTGTTTTACACTAAGCCAGGTGAGGAACACTGCAGTTGACATTTTACTGTAGTTTTGTTCTTTTTTGTAGCTAATTATTGTTGCATGGCTTCAAAGAAACCTATGGTGTGATTTGATTGTATTGCATCAATACATTTCAGATTTTGTTCAATGATTCCACTGTGTCTGTAGTATTCTCTCTACTAGTCCTTTTACAGTGATGTATTTATGTGTAGTACCATAATGAAACATGTATCACATATTTTGTACTACAATATTTAATGATTGTACGAACAACTACACAGTGAAACTATCGGTATCTTCTGTGTTACTATGTTACTATGGTATTTCATGATAAATGAGTTATTTGAACCAACAAGTCTGCAAGTGCAAGGTTTCTTTAAAGATATGAATGCACAATGCAATGTTTTGAACATTGGACAGCCTGTGTTACAAGTGATGACCGTTTTGAGTTTTGTGTCTAGAGTTTTGAAAAATGACATCAAGGTTCTGAAATTAGTGACAAAGTGATTGTAAAAAACTGTATATTCATCCTATTTAATGTGCTCTTTTAAAATGTACTTTTCTTTTTTATGTTGCCATTTCTGTTCTACCAATGTTTCAGTTGTTAGCCAAAGATTGACAGAGTACATCTCATACACACAGGCCAGACAGCAAGGATTTCTTTTTGAAATTCAATTACAAATGCTGCATGAACTCATCAATACGATTAGAGCTCCTGAAAGCAATATAACTAACTCACTCTACAGCATCTCATTAGCAGTGAAAAGAAACCAAGAAAGTTGGGACAGTCGACTGTTTACCACTATGTAACATCACCTTTTCTTTTAATAACACTTATTAAGCACTTGGGCACTGAAGACACCACTTGGTTAAGTTTAGCAAGTGGGATTTCCCCCCATTCATCCATTATGCATTTCCTCAGCTGCGCAACTGCACAGGGCCTTCGTTGTCTTAATTTGCACTTCATAGTGCGCCACACATTCTCAATTCGGAGACAGGTCAGGACTGCAGGCAGGCCATGCTAGCACCCGCACTCTCTGCCTACGCAACCATGCGCTTGTAATCTGGGCAGAATGTGGTTTGGCGTTATCCTGCTGAAAAATGCAGGGATGTCCCTGGAAAAGACGATGTCTGGATGGCAGCATATGTTGCTCCAAAATGTGTACATCTCTTTCTGCAAAAATGGTGCCCTCACAGATGTGCGAGTTACATGACAGACAGACACTCATACACACTGTCACACCCACACACACACACACACTTTCACAGACAGACACACGCACACACACTCACTTTCACACAGAGACAGACACACAAACACAGAGACAGACACACACACACTCACTTTCACACAGAGACACACAAACACATACACTTTCACACAGACACACACACACATACATACATACATATATAAGGAAAAGAAACAATACATTTAAAAATCACAAAAAGATGTAATAAAGTACAGAAAATCTAAATGTAATAAAATGTGATCTTTAATACACACAAATATGTATGGCTGGTCGGATGCGTCTTGGACTCGGGTTCCTCTTCATTACGTATAATGCTTTTGCCTTTTGCTATAGCTTTCCGTGGAGGGGATCGTGGGTGAGTTTGTACCATTCTTGGGAGGCTCTGCCTTGTTGGGGCGGAGCTGTGATCCAGGTGAACAGCAGATCGGACATAGGTGGGCATGTGGGCGGAGGAGGAAGGCCGGTCAAGCAAATAAGCTTGCTAAGGTACGCAGCAGCAGCAAGCAGCCCCACCATCCAGTCAGCCAGCCAGTCTGGCTGGCAGTGACTGAGTGGTTGACAGACGGCAAGCAACGGAATGTACGTGCTCTGTGATGTCATAGGAGTCACCTGAGAGAGATGTTTGTGATGTCATCGCTGAGCTGGCTGGCTCTGTGTGTCTTGCTGGCTGTGTGTGTGTGTGTGAGAGAGAGAGAGACTTTTTGACTTTTATCAGACTTCATTGCCTGTTTGCAACACGCAATAATTCATACAAAAGAAAATAAATAAATAAATAAAAAATAGTGTTCCCCTTTGTTTGTCTCCCCCCAACAAGCATTAACTCCGCCACTGATCTGTACACTTTTAAAGAAAGCAACCCAATACACACAACAAAACAACCATCAAATACTAAACCCTATAAATGAATTACATAATAAAAACCAACTCCCCGTCATACAATTCACAAAGGGCATCATTAATACACCAGACCTGTTCAAAACTCTCCAAATCATTCATCAGCCTGTAATAGTTAAACTCTAGTCTGACTCTGCACTTGACCAGCATGGCAAACACTCTCACTGCATCCTCACTGCCCTCCCCACACACTCTGTTCTTCCTAGTCTTATAGACGGCCATTTTAGCCTGGCCCAGCAAGAAGTTTACCAGCTGGTCCACATGTTTGGTCTTTCTGGTGTATCGCGCCCCTAAAATAAAAACCTTTGTGTTAAAAATCAGGTTAAGATCAGTAAAAAGACGAGTTAAAAGACTAAAAATGGGTGACAACTGAGAGCAAGTGCTGAAACAGTGAAACACGGTCTCTCTCTGAGCACAGAATGGGCAGGCGTCGGACACAGCAGGGTTAAGAACAGTAATAAAAGAATTGACAGCAATAATGGTGTGTAACACCCTCCACTGCAGATTGCCAGCTCTCTTATTGAGGGGGGCTTGTACAGGCTTCTCCAGGCGGGCGCAGTGTCTTCCCCCAGCCCCAGCCTGTAAAGTAATTTTAGGAATCACAAAGAAACAGTTGAAAGTGCTAAATAAGTATTTTGATGCACCATATTAATTTAGGAAATTTACATGTTGTCTTTCATCAGCTTCTGTATCTGATGGCTCCACATCACTGGCTGGATTGACAGCAACGACACTCTAAAAAAAGAAGTGTTAAGTTTGAGCATTCAGGACTTGTTTTGAAGATCCTGAATATCACTGGTCCACAATTTATCTGTGAAACTATGGGTTAATCTCCATATACAAAATACTTTTCACACACACTTTAAATTTACAACTAAATTTACATGTTGATGTCTTTCGTCAGCTTCTGTATTTGATGGCTCAATATAACTGGTTGCATTAACAGCAACGGCACACTACAAGAAAATAACATTATATTTAAACATTCAGGACTGGTTTAGCATCACCTCGAATATCCCTAGCCCTTGAGGTCGATTGTTATTGTGGTCTTCAAGACCAGTGCTTCTCAACCTTAGTCCTGGAGGAGGCCCACTGTCTGCTGATTTTCATTACAACAACATTGTAGGTTATATCAGTGACTGTGGTCCTAAAGTACCCCTATGCCTGCTGTTTTTTTTCCAGTTGAGCTCTTAATTACCTAATTGGCTTAACTGAAGCCATTTAACCCTTTTCCCAGGTCTTTGGTTGTTGATGAGTTACAAAGAGCTGGATTGTGGCCCGCCATGACTGGAAGTGAAGAACACTCACTCTAGGCCTTTAACTTAATGTTCATATGTAGGGGCCTATCCATCTGATTTGTTTTTGCACATTTATTAACAGAAAAATTGATGGTATGTGAAATCATCTGAGCTGAAAAATATAATGTTCCACCAATAATAAAATAAATGTATTAATTAAAATTATAGAGATAATAGAATGTTCACAGATTATTAGTTCAGAAAACTAAATATTTTTTTATATCTTAAATAGAATTAACACTCAAATCAGTTGTAGGGTAAACAAGGTCTATTTTTTGGATTGATTTTATAATTATACATGTATGGCTGCATGAAGCTTACCTGAGAATCTGATATTTTAGTAACTTTGTTGCTTCTTGTTGGGTAGTCCACGTTTGTCGCCGTTCTTTTTCTGTAAATGTAAATCAAAAGGCAATAATTACATACTGTAATTAAAATACAAAAAGTATAAACATTGTATTATTATTTTTTTTATCCTGTTTCTCCATCTCGATGCTGTTCTTTTTGGAATTGCATATCTAGGTTTACTTAAATACTGTTTATAAGATTGTAAACTCATCATCCAAATTTCTTCATTTGCCAAACTTTATGTAGTGCGCTTGCAGTTTCAGAAGAAGAAAAAAAACTGTAACAGATGGGATATGTAGTACTTTATACTCGAGTGGTCTATGCGATTACACCCTGTTGGTGTTATTAAGAACGCCAAGTACCAGAATGCAGAGCGGGACTGTTTTTTGTGCCGTGACTTGTCGGGGGAAAAAGGCGCAGAAAAAACGGACGAGAAGGTGAAGGTAGTATGGCGGTGATGCACGCGTTGGTGAAGTGGGAAAGCGGGGTCGACAAAGACTCTTACAGCGTGATTCCCACTGCTTGCTTTCGCAATTTTGATTTATTCAGCATTGCTGATGATGACGAAGAGACGACTCGAAACTTCAGAGCAGAGTGGAGAGACACGAACAAACCTCCAAAAGGTGGATGGCCTGTCCATGAAGCGCAGATCATTATGACTGGTAACAATGTTTATTTAAAAAAAAAAAAACATTAAAGTCTTTACATGCTATTTGATATATACAATCACAGTATATTTGAAATGAATGTTTAAGTTATTAATGTGTTGTACTTCTAACATACTCTTATAACATGGTAGGTGGTGGTGAGGGCGCTAAAACTCGTCATACTTGACTGGCATTTGTAAGAACGATTTATTGTGTGTTGTGCTTTACAATAAAATCCCCCAAATCACAAAATAAATTAAACCAGATATAATTTAACTTCAGTTTTGATTCAGTGTTGGCTGTTCATCTTAATATGTATGGTCAAAGCACAGTATTTTTATGACAAATAAATATAATCCCCAAATATCTGTGGACATAATGCAGGGTTTTATTTATTTTATTTTTATTTTAGGAAAAGAAGGCGAACTAAGAAGAAAACTTAATGACCTAACAAAAATGCCCTGTCCTAAAATGAAGAGAGTACCTAAACCAAACAAAAAACTTCAAATTTCAGATGATAGTGACCTTGATGAACCACAGTTACCGGTGAGATAATTACTGCAAATATTAAATAAATGTATTGCAGGATTGTTTTTTTTTAATCATATTCATATATATATATATATTCATTTTAAACTCTTTTCCTCTCTGAATACAGCACAAAATAAGAAAGAAAACCGATGGAGCTTCAAGAATTAGATCCCGTCATATTCTACAGACATTTAAAGAGTCCAGTGAAGTTGAGCTACAGCAAAAAGTTAAGCAGCTCGAAAAGGAAAACACTTAAAAAGACTTAAAAATGAAAACCAATGTCTTCGAAACCGTATGGTTGATGGTAAGTTTTTTTATTTATAGCAAATAATTCCTTACCTTGATAAATGTTATTCTTCAGTAATTTAGATTCCAGAGTAATGTATTATAGTTGATCATACTGAAGTAATCTAGAACCACAATACAGACTCTTAATGTGCACTGTCTAATAGTTTAATAATACTGATTATTAAATAAAGTTTTTCAACATAACTTCATAATCCTACATTAATGACTATATGCATTACATTAGACCTGGTAATTCTTGTATTTTATCTCTTTTATTTTTTTCGTAGCTAATGTTAATGACCCACAAAAAGGTCAGTTTGCCAATAACATAGAGCAAGTCTCTCAAGTATAATTGCAGGCATTGATGGTTTTGTTTTCACTTTGCATTAAATATATTACTAGAAATGATTATCATTTAATACTAAGGTTTTTTTCTCCAGAGATTCCAGACCTTTTGGACAATCTGAAAAAAATTGTAACAAAAGCCACATTTATCAGCAATGAAGACAAAAGTGTGTCACCATCAAGTGGTTCTGACAGCCCCACAGCAAATTGTTCTGAATCTGACAAAGAATCACCAAAACAGGTATAACACTCTTGGTCTACAATATTACAAAGACAAGGTAAAAATATATATATTGAAAACAAATATTGGTTGTAAACAATCTAATGATGCTACATTATCAGTTATATTCATAGTTATAGTTGATAATAAGAATGTAATTGAATTATGGGTGTCACAGATTCACTGACTTTATTATGTCTGTAAATTAATAAACTTAGAATTGAGACATACTGTGGTCTTTAATAACACATTTCTGTAACAAAATCACAGCCTTACTGATAATGTATTCCACTTAACATAATATAAGAATAGTTTGGGGATAAACTTGTTTTTTATTTACCATTGTCTTTTAGGTGGAAAAGTTCCCAGGCACTGGAGTTTACATTGACAAACTGTCCTGGATCCTTGCAGAGAGGTGCAGCACGAATACGTCATATGCAAGAACCCTGACGGTTGCTGTCTTTGACTTTCCAACATTACTAAAGAGCAATCTTCGTGGTGGTGGCAGCAAGAGAGATCCAACTTCGGAGACATTAAGATCCTCATTGATGTTATTGAGGATCATATACAGCTGCCTTCGGAAGGACACGACGTGTTTCAGTTGCGGGGCTTTGCAGCCCAGCGGGACCCTCTTAATGCCGGACATCAGCTGCCCGAGCCGGTGCGGATGAACGGAGGGACGTTAGACAGCGTTACCTTCCGGGCAGGAGCAGCGAGCGGCAACACCGGGGTGAAAGTGTCGTCTAACACTGTGCCATTAGCCACTAGCTGATTGAGCAGATCAGTGGTTTTTAAGAAGATAACAATGGCAGCAGACTTGATATTTTCACACCCTGCTACCTCCCCAACCGCTAACACACACTGCTCTAGGGGGCAGAACTGCACCGGAGCGATCTTGACTCCATGGCGTCGGGTCAGTTTTTCAAAAGACGCATTCAGGGGGTCCGACCCCCCGACCCGGGAAGAACTACCGGTACTCCCCCCTCCCCTCCCCTGTTCCCCCACAATAAGAAAAGCACTGAAAACAGAAGACAAAATAAACAAACTGAAAAAAGTAAAGCAACAAAAAAACGCAGCCAAAGGACAGAGCTCTCAGCAGCACTCCCGCTCACTGCAGACCCCTCCCACACACTCCCAGCTGAGAGAGAGAGAGAGAGAGAGAGAGAGAGAGAGAGTTAGTGTCTGTCTGTCTCTCTCTCTCTCTCTCTCTCTCTGTAGATGCATCATAGGGAACATATGTAACAATCTCTCTTTTTGTTTACCAAAAATGAGAATGAACGTATTTCAAGTGGGTGTTGCCTTGGTTGGAAACGTTTTAAGATTATTTATGAAGTGTAAAGTGGATTTGTCTCAGTTCTCCGTAGTTTTCAATGTATGTGCCATTCAGTAGCGTTCATGTTACAGATGTGCCCTATGCAGTGGTAGGGTCAATAAAATGTCAGTAAAACTTTATTTTAGCAATTATGGAGGGGAAGAACTGCAAATAGCGGGTCCCCACTAATTATCTAACTTACCAACAACGTTTAAAATTAGGTCTTGCGAAGCTGCCAAATAATGCTGTATAATCGTATGTGTCTTCATACACCGGCTGCTATAGTCTGATAGCTTTGATTATATATATATATATTTTCTCGTGAACCACAAATGCTATTTGCTTGATTTTTACAGAGTATGTTATAAATACCATTGTTATGAAGCCTGACAAATTGTATGCTGTAATTATGAATATTTTCAAATCATTTGTTTGTTTTTCCTAACATGTTACAAATGTTCCCTATGTGAAAGATGCATTATATCTTAATAACGTCTAAACAATTAAAGATATACAGATTATTATTTTCGGTAAAGTTATAACACATTGCTATTAACTATGTGTGTCAGTAAAAGTTTAAAAAATCCTAATAATTTTTTATTGATCCTGCAAAATAGGTGTTTAGGGAACATTTGTAACATTAGGGTTACGATTTGCCATAGACGCGGAATGAGTTTGATTGTGATGTTAAATGGGGTTTAAAGACGCAGTCGCCTCGGTGCTGATTACTATTGCTGTGTTTCTCCACTTCTACTCCATGCTTGGGAACGCCCACATCCAGTGACGTCAAAACCGGTGGAAAAGCGGGCCGGTTCAAAAAAGATCAGCTGGATCCCAGGCCGAGCAGCAGCTCCGGCTCCAGCACCGGCACCATGTCGCTGGAAAAGCGCTAAGTGAGCTCACAGTGAGCTCAGTGTAATGTCTGCTCTGGTGAGCTCACAGTGTGACCTAGTCGTTAGTTCACGTCTTCACTGGGTAGTCCATGACAACTTAATTGACTCAATTCTGGGGCTTAATTGGTCAAAATGACCATTGGTTGAAGGTACTCAGGGACTGATGTGTAGAGAGACTTATTAAACCTGCAGGATTGTGGTTTTCCCAGAACAGAATTAACCAGTGTAGCGTTATGTTGGGTGTATTCTGATAAGAGCATTTTAGCTCTGAGCTGAAGCACTGATCTAAAGAAGACCTCTCCCCCCCAAATTTATCAGATTTCCTTAACTCATCAGCATGTGAACTGGTTTACATCAAAGTGACAGTCTTGGGAGGATGGCACCAAGAATGGGCCAAATAGCTTGGAATCCCTGCTGTGAGATGTCTGGGGAAGGGGGCCTGTAGGAAATAAAAACTCTTTGAAATGGACGAGAGCCGAAATCCCGACACAGAGCTACGAACCCGTGCCAACCGGCATTTCCAAAAGATGGCATGGATTGACATCAGTCATACATCAAGCCCCCCTCCAATAGGACATTGGGGGCTGAAGCCGAAATCCAATCTCACAAACTAAAGAACCAATCACCTATTGATCTGACAGGCGTATAAAGGGTAACGCACGGCATCTCTCTTTCTCTCTCACCTAAACCAGTAACTCGCTGCCACAGCTCAACTTGTATCTCTGTTGCCAGAACCGGAACCAGAAACCAGAAAGTCTTTACCAGCAACAGAAGGGTTAAACTGGGAGAAGGAGATTGAGCCGTACGAAGAATTCTTTTAAAGGACTTTATTAAATAAAGAACTTTACAGACTGCGCTGCCCGCCTGTGCCCAGCCATCCAGCTGGACAATTGACTAAGTCGACTGAATACGAAAGTAATTTAAATAGCTATTTGAGTCTTAAGAAACTTGACCCTTGGAACGAACAGGGCCCTGCTTTCCTCAAAGACTTTGTCTTCAAGTAACTACGGTGGAACCCTGCTTACAAAGAAGATTTTGTGCACAACCTTGGAGCCTTCAAACCAATGGAAAATCTGTTTGGAAAAGACTCTACATTCGCGAAACCCCAACTTCCAGGTGCATCGACTGAGTGGAAGTTCTTGGACAAAGCCGAACCGGACTGCCTTTGTTCCAAACCACACGGACCTCGTGCCGTGTGCTGTTATCTGAGCCCGAAGCCAGAGAGGCCTGTGACGAAGTTCACATAAGTTTAACAGTTTGGAGTTTGTGATTCATGACATTTGAGAAATCAATTAGAAATGTTAATCTGTGATTCATAACTCTAGAATGTGTAATATCATTTAGTTTTCTTAAATATAAATGTGTGTTGCATTAAACTGTTTTGTTGATAATTTTAGAAATAAAATCTGTCAACGCCGAGAAATATCTTCTCATTCCTGTTTAACTGTTTAGTCTGAAATTGACACAAGTTAATAGACACCAGATTATAGGTGGCCCTGCCTATCCTTAATCATTGAATAATAATCAGTTAAGGGAAATTGTGGTAACAAGTAATGATAGGATCTTTCTCTCCACCTAAACGTTAATGAGACTGATATATATATAACGAGAAGTTACCTGACATAAATACTAACCTGCGTAGTTATTGAATGTCTGACTAACAATACTAATGAGAGACTCACCTTCGTCTTACTAACCGGTATTGTAGTCAATGTGTTTATAACCTTTTTTGTTTAATGATTTGTGTGTTATCATATGCGATCCCATGGTCTTTGATTTGGTCACGGAAGTGATTTGTCTTTGATTTGTTGATCTAGAGTTGAATTTTAATTAGTTTTTCCCTTTTGTATAATTAGTGTAGTGCTACATTTAGTCTTTGTTTTTGAATAAATTTGACAATTTATATCTTTGGAATTGGTGTCTGCGTCCAATTATTACAGAAATTGAGTTCTACAAGACTCCAGGATTCGTGATAAGGTGATACTATGAATTCACTTCTTTAATTGAAATGTATAAGTGTACCTTACGCTACATATATGTATGTATGTATGTATGTATGTCCAATTGCTTTGACAATACAAATGAATTGAATTGAGAGGGAGAGAGAGAGAGAGAGAGAGAGAGACAGACAGACAGACTGACAAACAGAAAAACAGACACAGACACACACACACACAGAGCCAGCCAGCCAGCCAGCTCAGCGATGACATCACGAGCCTCTCTCAGCTGACTGCTATGACATCACAGAGCACTTACATTCCGTTGCTTGCCGTCTGTCAACCACTCAGTCACTGCCAGCCAGACTGGCTGGCTGGCTGGATGGGGGGGCTGCTTGCTGCTGCTGCGTACCTTAGCAAGCTTATTTGCTTGACCGGCCTTCCTACTCCTCTGCCCACATGCCCACCTATGCCCGATCTGCTGTTCACCTGGATCACAGCTCCGCCCCAACAAGGCAGAGCCCCCCAAGAATGGTACAAACTCACCCACGATCCCCTCCATGGAAAGCTTTAGCAAAAGGCAAAAGCGTTATACGTAATGAAGAGGAACCCGAGTCCAAGACGCATCCGACCAGCCATACATATTTGTGTGTATTAAAGATCACATTTTCTTACATTTAGTTTTTCTGTACTTTATTACATCTTATTGTGATTTATAAAAGTATTGTTTCTTTTCCATATGTATGTATGTATGTGTGTGTGTGTGTGTGTGTGTGTGTGTCTGTCTCTGTGTGAAAGTTAGTGTGTGTGTCTGTACGTGTGTGTGCCTGTCTCTGTGTGAAAGTGTGTGTGTGTGTGTGTGTGTGTATATGTCTCTCTGTGAAAGTGTGTGTGTGGGTGTGACAGTGTGTGTGAGTGTCTGTCTGTCTGTCTGTCATGTAACTCGCACATCTGTGAGGGCACCATTTTTGCAGAAGAGATGTACACATTTTGGAGCAACATATGCTGCCATCCAGACATCATCTTTTCCAGTGACGTCCCTGCATTTTCAAACAGATCACATTTTATTACACTTTGTTTATCTGTACTTTATTACATCTTATTGTGATTTATACTTGTAATGTTTCTTTTCCATATATATGTATGTACAGTGGGGGAAAAAAGTAATTGATCCCCTGCTGATTTTGTACGTTTGCCCACTGACAAAGAAATGATCAGTCTATAATTTTAATGGTAGGTGTATTTTAGCAGTGAGAGACAGAATAACAACAAGAAAATCCAGAAAAATGCATTTCAAAAAAGTTATAAATTGATTTGCATGTTAATGAGGGAAATAAGTATTTGACCCATTTTCAATGCCCTGGCTTAGGGAAGGAGGTTCTCACCCATGATTTGACGGTACATGGCCCCGTCCATCGTCCCTTTGATGCGGTGCAGTTGTCCTGTCCCCTTAGCAGAAAAACAGCCCCAAAGCATAATGTTTCCACCTCCATGTTTGATGGTGGGAATGGTGTTCTTGGGGTCATTCCTCCTCCTCCAAACACGGCGAGTTGAGTTGATGGCAAAGAGCTTGATTTTGGTCTCATCTGAGACCACTTTCACCCTTTTCTCCTCTGAATCATTCAGATGTTCATTGGCAAACTTCAGACGGGTCTGTACATGTGCTTTCTTGAGCAGGGGGACCTTGCGGGCGCTGCAGGATTTCAGTCCTTCACGGCATAGTGTGTTACCAATTGTTTTCTTGGTGACTATGGTCCCAGCTACCTTGAGATCATTAACAAGATCCTCCCATGTAGTTCTGGGCTGATTCCTCACCGTTCTCATGATCATTGAAACTCCACGAGGTGAGATCTTGCATGGAGCCCCAGACTGAGGGAGACTGACAGTTATTTTGTGTTTCTTCCATTTGCGAATAATCGCACCAACTGTTGTTACCTTCTCACCAAGCTGCTTGGTGATGGTCTTGTAGCCCATTCCAGTCTTGTGTAGGTCTACAATCTTGTCCCTGACATCCTTGGACAGCTCTTTGGCCATGGTGGAGAGTTTGGAATCTGATTGATTGATTGCTTCTGTGGACAGGTGTCTTTTATACAGGTAACGAGCTGAGATTAGGAGCACTCCCTTTAAGAGAGTGCTCCTAATCTCAGCTCGTTACCTGTATGAAAGACACCTGGGAGCCAGAAATCTTGCTGATTGATAGGGGATCAAATACTTATTTCCCTCATTAACATGCAAATCAATTTATAACTTTTTTGAAATGCGTTTTTCTGGATTTTCTTGTTGTTATTCTGTCTCTCACTGCTAAAATACACCTACCATTAAAATTATAGACTGATCATTTCTTTGTCAGTGGGCAAACGTACAAAATCAGCAGGGGATCAAATACTTTTTTCCCTCACTGTATGTATGTATGTATGTATGTATGTATGTAAGTGTGTGTGTGTCTGTCTCTGTGTGAAAGTGTGTGTGTGTGTCTGTCTGTGAAAGTGATTGTGTGTGAAAGTGTGTGTGTCTGTCTGTCTGTCTGTGAAAGTGTGTGTGTGTGTGTGTGTGTGTGTGTGCGTGTGTCTGTCTGTGAAAGTGTGTGTTTGTGTGTGTATGGGTGTGACAGTGTGTATGAGTGTCTGTCATGTAACTCGCACATCTGTGAGGGCACCATTTTTGCAGAAAGAGATGTACACATTTTGGAGCAACATATGCTGCCATCCAGACATCGTCTTTTCCAGGGACGTACCTGCATTTTTCAGCAGGATAACGCCAAACCACATTCTGCCCAGATTTCAAGCGCATGGTTGCATAGGCAGAGAGTGCGGGTGCTAGCATGGCCTGCTTGCAGTCCTGACCTGTCTCCGAATTGAGAATGTGTGGCGCACTATGAAGTGCAAATTAAGACAACGAAGGCCCTGTGCAGTTGCGCAGCTGAGGAAATGCATAATGGATGAATGGGGGGAAATCCCGCTTGCTAAACTTAACCAAGTGGTGTCTTCAGTGCCCAAGTGCTTAATAAGTGTTATTAAAAGAAAAGGTGATGTTACATAGTGGTAAACAGTCGACTGTCCCAACTTTCTTGGTTTCTTTTCACTGCTAATGAGATGCTGTAGAGTGAGTTAGTTATATTGCTTTCAGGAGCTCTAATCGTATTGATGAGTTCATGCAGCATTTGTAATTGAATTTCAAAAAGAAATCTTTGCTGTCTGGCCTGTGTGTATGAGATGTACTCTGTCAATCTTTGGCTAACAACTGAAACATTGGTAGAACAGAAATGGCAACATAAAAAAGAAAAGTACATTTTAAAAGAGCACATTAAATAGGATGAATATACAGTTTTTTACAATCACTTTGTCACTAATTTCAGAACCTTGATGTCATTTTTCAAAACTCTAGACACAAAACTCAATCCGGTCATCACTTGTAACACAGGCTGTCCAATGTTCAAAACATTGCATTGTGCATTCATATCTTTAAAGAAACCTAGCACTTGCAGACTTGTTGGTTCAAATAACTCATTTATCATGAAATACCATAGTAACATAGTAACACAGAAGATACCGATAGTTTCACTGTGTAGTTGTTCGTACAATCATTAAATATTGTAGTACAAAATATGTGATACATGTTTCATTATGGTACTACACATAAATACATCACTGTAAAAGGACTAGTAGAGAGAATACTACAGACACAGTGGAATCATTGAACAAAATCTGAAATGTATTGATGCAATACAATCAAATCACACCATAGGTTTCTTTGAATCCATGCAAAAATAATTAGCTACAAAAACGAACAAAACTACAGTAAAATGTCAACTGCAGTGTTCCTCACCTGGCTTAGTGTAAAAAGCAAAACCAAGGATTGATTACTGTACTTCTAAATTTCCATCAGCCCTGTGTTCAGGTTCAGGTTCTCACAACCATTTTTCACAAGAGGCATCTTGAAACTGAACATACCTGAACATACTCAGTCATCAGCTGCTTCACTCTGTCTGCATTTCTTTCAAAAGGCACACTATACTCTGTGCTACACATTGGTATGCAGTATACAGTCATTTGACAATTGAGAGTAGCCTAATGTTTAGTGCATGCTGAAGACTTGCCGCTTCTCAGTACGGACATTTCTGATGATTGAGGCCACAGTTGATCCTGAGTTGATTCTGAGGTTTGATTGAATCATTGTAGCTGCCTCAGTCATGGTCATGCCATGATTTACAACATGTTCTACAACTATTTCTCGGATTTCACTGGACACTATTTGCTGTTGCTGCCGCTGTCTGGTCCGTGGCCTTGTCCTCTACCACGTTCCCCCAACACCTCTCAAATGAGGCCCATGGCTGCCTCTCTGGTGAGGCCTAAGCCCTCCTCTATGACGAGGCCCACGACCACCTCTCAGAAGGGGTGCATGTCCCCTTCCATTCCTTTGACCACCACGTCTTCCTCCTCCCACTGCTTGACCTCTATTGTGACCTGGATGACCTGCCGGCTCCATGTTATCACTGTGTTGCTCGGGTGGATAGCACTCATTTCACTCGATACTCGTACCACAATGTGAAATCAATCATCAATAACCAGTTGGCAGTATTGGAAAAGCAATTACAAGGGCCTGCATACATACAGTAATGTCAAATCTGATGTGGAAGAACAATCATCTTCAACCAGGTTGGAGCGTTAGTTGCAATGCCTTTAATACACGCAGCGTGGAGAGGAACAGTGACTCAAGAAGATCCCAAAGTCGCTCTGCCTTCATTTTAACAGTCAGAGCTTTTATACACAAAAATCAAAGAGCTGGTTATAATCAGAAAGTCATTACTATGTTATCTTAAAAGTTAGCTAAGCAGAATTTATATCATTATAGGACAGAGTTCATAGATCAACACATGGATTAGGGAGCAGGCACTTCAATCATACTGTTTGACATTGTCTCCAAGATTCTCATCGTAAATAACAAACAGTAATCAAACTACCTTCTGGCCTGACCTTCTAGCTTGACCTTATCTTTCTTAAGTATACAAGAGAGAAAAACAGGTATTAGAGAAAGAATTTCTAACTTTCCTTCCACACTGAAAACATGGTGTGGAAAAGTGCTACATGATGATGAATGATGATGAAATATTACATCCATAGATAATGTAGTCCAACTGGTTCATGCTCCTCGGTTATTGGTGTCAATGGATCTCATTATCCTGAAACTTTCATGATCGAAACATGGAATACTGTTCGTCAGTTTCCATAAAACTATGAATTAAGAGTAATGCAACAGTCACTTATCATTTTGAGCAGCTGTATCAATTGATAGTTAGATCTTTGTAATGAAATGAATAGACAGTGATCTCAGATGTAATGTGTGAATTGCATTTTGAAATGGTAATACTTTGACGTTAAGTTGTATCATTTTAGTTCAATGAACAAATGATCTGAGGTTGATGTGTATTGTATCCAAGCAATTGAAAAATGTGCATTTTGATCATCGGGTGTGAGTTTTGTGTCTAGAGTTTTGAAAAATGACATCAAGGTTCTGAAATGAGTGCCAAAGTGATTGTAAAAAAGTGTAATATCAGGGGACAGTGGCTATTAGTGATCTGGCCTTCCGTGGCCTCTGTATTAATGTAACAGGTCACATTGTATGTGTACACTGATACTTGATAGTATAATATAGTACAAGTAAAAAACATACATAGGTATCATAGAAGTATTTTGCAGAAATGATTAAGGATACTTATCAAAATGGAGAGGAAATGCTAAATCCAGTCTCCCCAGGCTGAGCTTCTATTGCTACACCTGCTAAGTGGCTGCTGGCCCCACTATATGGATAGAGCCACACCAAGTACAAGAGTCTCCCCATTGCTATTTATATCTCCCTATCCAGTCTTCTATACGTGTCAGGTATACAAGTGTGTGTGTGTGTGTGTGTGTGTGTGTGTGTGTCTGTCTGTCTGTCTGTCTGTGAAAGTGTGTGTGTGTGTGTGTGTGTGTGAAAGTGTGTGTGAGTGTCTGTCTGTCTGTCTGTCATGTAACTTGCACATCTGTTAGGGCACCATTAATGCAGAGATGTACACATATTGTTTATTTTCCATATATATGTATGTATGTATGTATGCATGTCCAATTGCTTTGACAATACAAATGCACTGAATTGAGACAGAGAGAGAGAGAGAGAGAGAGAGAGAGGTGCTAAGGCACATTTGTAACATAAATTAGGGAACATTTGAAACATGCTTAGGGAACATTCATAAGAACATAAGAACATAAGAACATAAGAAAGTTTACAAACGAGAGGAGGCCATTCGACCCATCATGCTCGTTTGGTGTCCATTAATATCTAAGTGATCCATGGATCCTATCCAGTCTATTTTTAAATGTTCCCAAACTTTCAGCTTCTACCACTTTCCATCTTGAATGCCTTGAAGCCCAATTTCCATTTGTTGTCCCCTGGTGCGTGTGTCCCTGCTTATCTGGAAAAGCTCCTCTGGTTTGAGGAACCTTTCATGATTTTGAAGACTTGGATCAAGTCCCCACGTAATCTCCTCTGTTCCAGGGTGAAAAGGTTCAGTTCCCTCAGTCTCTCCGAGTAGGACTTTCCCTTCAGACCTGGAATAAGTCTGGTTGCTCTCCTCTGAACTGTCTCTAAAGCAGCAATATCCTTCTTGAAGTGTGGTGCCCAGAACTGTACACAGTATTCCAGATGAGGTCTAGCGCATTGTACAGTCTTAACATTACTTCCCTTGTTTTAAATTCTACACTTTTGACGATATACCCTAGCATTCTGTATGCCTTTTGTATTGCTTCCCCACATTGTTTGGATGGAGAAAGTGAATCCACATAGATTCCTAGGTCTTTCTCATGCATTACTTCATCTAGATCTGTACCTCCCATAGTGTAATTATAGTGGACATTTTTGTTTTACTGCATGTATTACCTTGCACTTGTCCACATTGAATTTCATTTGCCAGGTGTCAGCCCACAACTGAATTTATCTAAGTTCCTCTGAATAGCATGTGCTGCCAAGATTGTATCTGCTAAGCCACCTATTTTAGTATCATCTGCAAATTTGACAAGGTTGCTAAGTATCCCAGAGTCCAGATCATTAATATAGATTAGAAAAAGCAAAGGCCCTAGTACTGATCCCTGTGGAACTCCACTAACAACCTCACTCCAGTTAGAAGTGACTCCTCTAATCTGTTTCCTATACATCAACCAGTTCATAATCCATCTACTTACATGACCCTGAATGCCTACAGCTTCCAATTTGAGGATCAGTCTTTGGTGTGGAACCTTATCAAAAGCTTTTTGGAAATCTAAGTATATCATATCATATGCTTTCACGTGATCTACAGCTGCAGTTGCATGTTCAAAAAAATGTATTAAGTTAGTAAGACATGATCTGCCTCGTCTAAACCCATGTTGACTATCTCCAAGAATATGGTTTTCATTGAGATGCTCCTCTATTTTCTGTCTAATCATTTTTTCCAACATTTTACAGGTGATGCAGGTGAGACTGATTGGTCTGTAATTTCCTGGCTCAGTTTTGTCCCCTTTCTTGTGGATTGGTATGAAATTTGCTGTCTTCCAGTCAGTGGGAACATCCCCTGTTCTAAGTGTCATTTGAAATAATCGAGTTAACGGCCTATACATAATTTCCCTCATTTCTTTAAGTACTGTTGGAAATATCCCATCTGGCCCAGGTGATTTGTTTGATTTTAATTCTGCTAGTCCCTTTAGTACCTCCTCCTCATTTATCCTGATCTCTCTTAGGGTTTGACTGGATTGATTGTCAACCTGTGGCATGTCATCTGTTTTTTCTTTTGTAAAAACCTCTGTGAAATACTCATTTAGAATATTTGCCACATCTTGTTCGTTTTCCAAGATACCTCCATTTTTGCCCTTTATCTGTTTCACCTCCTCCTTAATTGACCGCTTGCTGTTGTAATTTTGAAAAAAGCTCATTGCATTGGTTGTAGCTCCAAGAGCTATGTTTCTTTCTATTTCCCTCTTTGCTTTCCTGATCCCTTTCTTAAGATCTCTTTGCAGCTCAACATATTCTATGTATTTTGTTTCATCACCATCCCTTTTGTATGTGCTATACAACATTTTCTTCCTCTTTATATTTTTTTGCATGCCTCTGGTTTGTATGTATGTATGTATGTATGTATGTATGTGTGGAAGGAAAGTTAGAAATTCTTTTCTCACAACTGTTTTTCTCTCTTGTATACTTAAGAAAGATAAGGTCAAGCTAGAAGGTCAGGAGGCCATAAGGTAGTTTGATTTCTCTTTGTTATTTACAATGAGAACCTTGGAGACAATGTCAAACAGAATGACCTACGTGCCTGTTCCCTAATACCATGTATAGACCTATGAACTCTGTTCGATAATGATATATGTTCTGCTTAGTTAGCCTTTAAGATAACATAGTAATGACTTTCTAGCATGTATGTATGTATGTATGTATATATATATATATATATATGTATGAATGTATGTATGTATGTCCAATTGCTTTTGACAATACAAATGAATTGAGAGGGAGAGAGAGAGAGAGAGAGACAGACAGACAGACTGACAAACAGAAAAACAGACACACACACAAACACACACACACACAGAGCCAGCCAGCCCGCCAGCCAGCCAGCCAGCCAGCCAGCCAGCTCAGCGATGACATCACGAGCCTCTCTCAGCTGACTGCTATGACATCACAGAGCACGTACATTCCGTTGCTTGCCGTCTGTCAACCACTCAGTCACTGCCAGCCAGACTGGCTGGCTGGCTGGATGTGGGGGCTGCTTGCTGCTGCTGCGTACCTTAGCAAGCTTATTTGCTTGACCGGCCTTCCTCCTCCGCCCACATGCCCACCTATGCCTCTACTCCAAGATACTTATACAATAGAAAAACTATGGTAATAATAATATAGCCCAAGACAAAAAATATTAATCTTTCTAGACTGTATTAAAGTTCAGCACTTCGGAAAAATAGAATTATTTTGTATTTCAATAAAACAAAAATTATTACTGGTATCCACACACCCAACCAATGTAAATGTCACGGACGGTGTTAATTAGCTCCTTAATCACCATTACTTATTATATTTATATTTCACTTCACTTTATGCAATATGGCTTGTGTATTTTGTTTGGTTCTATATTGCCATTATTTTGTGTGTTGATTATCTTTCACTTTATTGTTTAATTTGTTATTCACGTATTATTTTGATTGTTTGCACGCGTGCCTTATTATTTTTGTTTCTTCTTTCTTTCACAACTCACCTGGGTTCACCTGCACTCTTCACACGCGTCCCCACTTAATCACCCTGCCCTGGGAGAGGAGAGGATTATCTGCTGTAGTCCACTTTCCAATGTGGGAGGTCTCTGCGGCTCATATCTCATTCAATTATTTATTCATTTATCCTACATCAAGTTTATTTATTTTCCCACGTTTCGTTCAATCACCATCAGAAGCTCTCTGTGCTAAAAGTGGCTGCACATTTGTCTCACACACATCAAACTCACCTTTTCCTGCTTCCCAAGCCTTATCAACTTACTCAGACCCTCGTCAACTTACTCAAACCCTCTTCAACTTTGGTTAACATTGCTCTGCATTCTAACAGCTATTCTTTCTCCTATTCTTAATTTCTTACAAGAAATGTATTCAGGTTTTTTTATCAATATGTTTTATTTATATTTATACAGATGTCACCCAATTTTCGTTTATTGAAGTCATATATGTACCTAACAAAATATTAGCAAATAGGCCATTGATCTCAATAATGATTCCCATAATCCTAGGACACCTTCTCTTTTACTCTTCCTTTCCATTCTTACTTTTCTCCTGTAAAGCATTTTATATTACTTGAGCTTACTTATTCTATAGTTGTAATCTTATACTTCTGCGGTATCTTACCCTTTTCCTACATCACTCATCTTAAAACCATGGTCTACTTTGACTTTCATTTCAGGTATTGTATGCTAGGCACCAATAACCAAACATTTTCTGAAAGACTGTAACATGTCACCAGACTGTTTACATTCTCCTGCTTTCACAGGCTGTCAGGGCTGCACCAGGCTCTCTTCTAGCCTTTCGTTTCCTTGAATTTGACTTTTGACAGAGCTTGTCCATAACATGATGTTTAACAAACAAATTCTGGTTCTTCTTGTGGAGACACCATGACTATTTATGTATTACTATTATTATCCATCTGTTTATTCAATGTATATTTTGGATTACTTTTCTTATAATAGTCTTTCTTTCTGATTTCTGATGCTTGAGGCACTCTGTATAGAGCCAAAGATCCTCATGAATATGATAAATCTGTTGTTACATTTTTAAATATAATTCTAAAATGATTGCCAAAACATAGACATTTACCTTATATCACCTTCAAACTATACATATTCATAAACACACAAAGCACATACACATTGATATCTAAAGATAATTCAGATATCCGATCTGTGGCATGTTTTATTGACCCTGCAGTGTCTCAAACAGCCCTTATAACTTATTATTTAAGCTTATGATTATTTAGAATAAAATGTCAAATAATCCCACTCGATTATTTCATTATTTCACTATCTCAGTTTTCTTGATCCATTGTGAAAAAGTTCTGTTATTTCCTCCTCATCTGTAGAGGCTACATTAGCCCACTCCCCGGTCTGATATTCTCGTAGTAACTGTATCCAAATGTTGGGCGGACATTTAGCCTTCACGATGATGTGTACATCGTGCGGGTGAAGGAGGTGAATAACCATCTTTTCATCTAGAATATCCCAAAAAGTTGTGTTACCCTGGTTTGGTTTTAATTTTGGGAGGGACGCCCATATCATTTCTTTTTCTCCTGGGGAGAAGGGGACATGGGTTTTAGTCGTATAGACTATTGATTGACCTTCCTCTTTACTCTGTCTAGTTTTGACTTGCATGGGTGCAGCTGGGACCGTTTTCAGAGCGGTCAGATCTGGATACAATGTATTATTATAACCAAAATCAGTGATTGATTTATATTCCGGATTATATGGGGGAGGAGCGCTAGCAAAACCTCCTTTTTCATATTCCCATGCTTTGCGATCTAAATCATCCCAATCTGGCCTGTCGTCCTCGGAGTGATCTGTGTCGCGACGCGCTCCTAACACGGCAGCACATCGCGCACCTACACCTTCACCTTTTCTGACCACTTTTCTTGCCCTTCTAATTTGCCTTGTAGTTCTATTAATTCTATCGTATTTTTCACAACTTCTTCTCTCAATTCACATTACTGTTTATGATGATCTTCCATTTCTGTTATTTTCTTTTCTTGATTCTCACCAACCTGACACAATATCACAATTCCTTTCTCTGTCTTATCTGGTTGTTGTTGCTTCCACCAGTCCCGGTGCTCCTTCGGAGACCAGTCTTTCTCCCAACTTCCTTCCAACATTTTCTTCTCTACATTCTGTTTTTTTATTTCTCAAAAAACCAATAATGCTGGTGTCACTCACTGTGACGATTTATCTGAAATATTACATTATTATATATTATATTATGTATATATATTATAATAAAAACAAACACTCCAGTAAGGTACAGACACCCGTACATGACACTGGCTAAGGTAAGGGAACCCATAAACAACCATAAGCACCCCCGGACCTAGGACAGACTGTAACTTGCTAACTTGCTAACTTGCTAACTGTTTTGTTTGCTTCACATCGTTTGCTGCTAGTTGCATGCCAAACGAGTTCGTTCTGTCCAAAATATAAGCTTTTTTTCTTCTAATAAACTCAATAAAAATACAGTGCACTAGCAACTATTTCCCTTTCAAAAGTTGTAGTCCCGTTTCAGTTAAAACAAAATGTGTTCTTCAAACAAAGAAAATACTTGTGTTTCTTTTCCCTCTTTACCTGCTCTTATCACAAAGCTTCTCAACACAATCTCAGGTGCAGGTGCACTCTGCGCTATCCTTTGCCCGAGCTTTGACCAGGAAAACTCACTGTAGCCATCTTAGTTCAACACGGGCTCTCCTTACCTGCGAGTCACACGGGTCCAGTTCACTTTGCAAGTGAACAGTCTCTTCTCAGAAACAATAAGGAAACTTGGAAAGAAACACAATCCCAGGTCGGTGTTAAAAAAAAGTTCTTTGTTTTCATATTAAAAGAAAACATTTGTATTTTCTCTGCACACTTCACAGCTCCAATTAGCACACTCAACTAATCCCTGCCCCCCTCAGAACCGTCACTAAAGAAAGGTACTCACAGTCATTTTAAATATGACATCCTGTAGTGTTTGTTTTCAAAATATGATCTTATTATCACTTGAACCAAATAAATCCTTTGACCCACTAATACCAAATTACAGTTAGGGGGGCCACAGATGTGATTTGAAAATACGATCTTCCATGTCTTTCTGTTGTGTTTTGACCTGGGGATCTGTAATTGTCCAAGTGGCTACTGCACATGTACTTATTTAATATTAAATGTGTTATTTAATTAGGCTTGGTTCTGGTGAGCATGTACAAGACGTCAGCTTTTTAAATAACTGTGTGTATTGGATCATACACATTTTAGAAATACTCTCTCAAACTTCCCGCATTGGTACCTCACCAGGGAGGTAGAAAACAGCAATAGCATTGAAAAAGTGTGATTGTAGTTCTGCTCTTCTGCAATATATTTCTACAATATCTTTAACATCTTCTTTAACATTGTTTTAAAGGCTGGGACCAATATGGTGGAATATCTCCAACACACGGACATTGAGAGACTCGACCCCTTTGTGCTGCTGCTCAGAGACCAACTCTCAGTTGTCTCTGAGTAGGCTATGGATCAACTTCCTTTCCTAATATGAAGGAGACCATGGATACAAAACCTATGAAAAACAGGTGATTATAGTTATTCTTCTCATTATAAACTACTTAATACATCTCTCCCATAAAGTACAACAGGATAGTGGTGACGTCATTCAGGATTGGATTGCCATTGGTCAAAAGCCCTCTGAGAGAAATTGTGTGGCGACACTCCACACTCTTAGAAGAAATTGTTCTGCACAGAACCATAAAGGGTTCCTCGAGTAATCGCTCTGGTGGATCCCTTTATGGTTCTATGTAGAACCCCTTCAAAGGGGTTACATGAAGAACCCCCAAACATAGCGTTCTACACAGAACCATTCGTTTTAAAATGTTATATATAGAACCCATTCAAAAGGGGGACACGTGCTATACCTGAATTTGTTTTCCAAATACAATCTTTAAAAAATGTATGAGTTCATATATACAAACACACATACACAACGTAGAAATCGCACTACTAGTGAAGTAACTTCATTTACATTATATGCCACAACTCCTCAATTTGGAACGCAAAAACAAGACATCTGATGTAAAAGTGTAAACTAATTACGAACAGCACTTTTGATTTTTATCTTCAATTCAGGGGCTACTTATTCGAACAGTAAACTGTATTCTCTCTTCAGAGTGACTGGAATGTTTTTGCCTACATTCAACTTAAATATGAAAGTTTCCAAAAACGGCATAGTTTTCTTTAAGGCTATTCAATGCCAAACACAAAATTCTCTCTGCTTTCAGTGCTTGTCCTTCAGCACAATTACACAGGTTCATGATGTTCTCATTTCAATACATTGTTTTCTTATTTAAACTATTTGACTTTGAGCTTACATTGAGAATAAAATCACTTTTGCAAGTAAAACCTGGCCAAGAAAGGAAGCAGCACTACAATAAAACAATACACAGAATACAAAGCAGTTCCTTCAAAAGTGAAAGTGATAAAGAGTGATGTCTGTCAGTAAATTACGTTGAGATACATATTGGTTATTTTGAATTAGGAGTCCAACTTCAATAACTTCTATTAACAAGCCAAAATACAGATCAGAATTACGGGTAATTGAAAATAATATGTAGCGCCTAGGTAAGCTTGGATGTGTTCAGAGAAACACTAAAAACGGACCTTCCTCACACCCGTCTTGTTGAGGTGGACGTGGTCATACAGGTGATGTGGCTGGATGTCTCAGTGGTGTGCCAGGTGGACGTTGGGGAGGAGGGCACATCTTCGGGATACTTCTGCGTTGATGGCCTGGATGATGTGCAGGGGCACGTCTATGCGGGGCAGCAGTGTGGAGATGGTGATTTTGGCAGTTTGGAATTCCTCTGTGGCTTTCTTTGCCACCTGTCTCAGGGTTGAGGCCACATCGCCCCTGCGGGCACTCAGGTCGTTAGTGCCGGTGTGGATGAGGATGTGTTTGACCTGGCACAGCCTCCTCTTGGAGAGCAGCTCCAGGGCTCTCTGTGCTGTCGGGCACCAAAGCTTTTTCACTTTTCGCCCAGGGAAGAGGCGCCTCTCATCCAGGAACTTCCCATTGGAGTCGCTCAGAATGACCACCTCTGTGTTGACCTGCCACTCTGGGTTTTGCGTCGGGAGTGGTGGGGGCAGCGGGTGTGTTTTAGGGGAGTGGCGTTTCAGGGGTTTGTGTATTAGTGGCAGGTCTGGTGATAGTGGGGGTGTCAGGAGTGGTGGGGAGTGTGGGTGGATCAGTGGGTGCGTCAGTGGGTGCGTCAGGGGTTGTAGGTGTTGTGGGGTCAGTGCAGTGCAGTCTCTGTGCTCCTCTCTTAGCTTCTCCAGCTGGCTCTGCAGGCTCCTCAGCTGGCTGTGCTGGGGTGTCCTGGTCAGCTCCTCCCTCGCTCTGTGCAGCTCCGTCCTCAGGGTTTGGCTCTGCTCCTCCTGGTCTCTCACTGCTGCTCTCAGCTTATGGATCTCAGCCTTGTGGTGCATCTTTAGTCCCTGAACTCCGCAAACTTCAGCTCCAGCACTGATAGGCATTCCTTTAGTGTTTTAATGTTGCTGGAGAGTTTTGGGGAGACAGGGGGGCAGTCTGTGGGAGATGGGGCACTGTCTGGCTCCGTGTGGCTGGGGGCAGACTGCAGGGTGGCCGGCTCTGGCTCGTGTTTCTCTACCTCAGTCTGCTGCTTTGAGGTGTGGAAGCCGAGAGATAATTGGTCCAGGCTGCTCTCGCTGTCCTGCACCATGATGGTCCCGTTGTGGTATACATTAAAAGTGAGCATCACACTGTCTGTGTCTTTCTCTACCAGCACTGAGATCTGCCTGCCTCTGCTAATGCCCCTCTTGTTGTTATTGGGGTATGTCTGGCACAGGGTTTTGTGAAAGGCGGTGGGGTACTGAGTGTAGAACAGTAGATTGTTCTTGACCCTGTTTTCTCCTTTACCGGTGTAGTCTAGGATGAGGGTCTCAGGAGGTGCTC
Source organism: Amia ocellicauda (assembly GCF_036373705.1). Classification (NCBI taxonomy): domain Eukaryota; kingdom Metazoa; phylum Chordata; class Actinopteri; order Amiiformes; family Amiidae; genus Amia; species Amia ocellicauda. The sequence continues at coordinate 40,979,989 of NC_089859.1, read as the reverse complement.
TCATCACAGCTTGTTTGTAGTCCTTCTTAGCCTGTGCAGAGCGAATGTCTTCAGGGTATCGGATTTCAAAAGGCAGCTCTGCAGTCAGACTGCTGTTCGATAGATTTCTATCAGTCTCAGTGGCAGTTGGGCTGTCTCCTACTGTCACTCTATTCAAATTGGAGCTCTGCATTTTCATTGGCTGAGTCAACTACTGAGAATGCTTATTTATTTTATTAATACATATTTTTTTGTTTAATTATTTGTCTCTATAGGTGAAAGGTCTTACCTCCAATTCTTGTCTTCAGCTTTTCTTTTCTGACTTTTCTTCCTGAACTGTCTCTCTGCTTTCTTCTTTTTGTGTTTCTCTTAAAATTATTATTTTTTGAATACTTTTCCTTCTGAATTTCTATTCCATGTCTTCTGTGTATGTTTATAGTGCTATATATTCATTTGTAAATGACAAATTAAATCCGCTTATGTATAAAAACAAATGTTTTTTAGGAGCTCATATTCCTCTCTCTCTCTCTCTCTCTCTCTCTCTTTCTCTCTCTCCCTCTCAATTCAATTCATTTGTATTGTCAAAGCAATTGGACATACATACATATACATAAATACATACATACATACATACATACATCTACACGGAAAATAAATAATAAAATTATGAATCACAATAAGATGTAATGAAGTACAGAAAATGAAAATGTAAAAAAATGTGATCTTTAATACATACAAATAAAGAAAATAGGTTTACTATTTCCAGATTCCTTTTTTGAAATACAATGACATGCATAACAAACAAGTATTTACATTATATTTACAGCCGGTGCTCGTGTGTCACTGTGTCCCTCAGGCTGTGGTAGGCGCTGACATATTGGGCAGCCAGGGTGGCTGTGTGTCCCTCCCCCAGGAGGACTGGCGTTTTTCTTTTTTCTCAGTTTTGTCACAGGTTAGGTGGGCATCCATTATGTTGTTACAGAATTTGTCCCTTATTTTGGGCTAAAGCTTTCCGTGGAGGGGAACGTGGATCAGTTTGTACCATTTTTGGGAGAATCTGCCTTGTTGGGGCGGAGCTGTGACCAGGTGAACAGCAGATCGGGCATAGGTGGGCATGTGGGCAGAGGAGTTGGAAGGCCGGTCAAGCAATTAAGCTTGCTAAGGTACGCAGCAGCAGCAAGCATCACCCTCATCCAGCCAGCCAGCCAGTCTGGCTGGCAGTGACTGAGTGGTTGTCAGACGGCAAGCAACGGAATGTACGTGCTCTGTGATGTCATAGCAGTCAGCTGAGAGAGGCTCGTGATGTCATCGCTGAGCTGGCTGGCTGGCTGGCTCTGTGTGTGTGTGTGTATGTCTGTGTGTGTGTGTGTGTGTCTGTTTGTCTGTTTTTCAGTCTGTCTGTCTCTCTCTCTCTCTCTCTCTCTCTCTCTCTCTCTCTCTCTCCCTCTCAATTCAATTCATTTGTATTGTCAAAGCAATTGGACATACATACATTCATACATACATATATATATATATATATATACACTCACCTAAAGGATTATTAGGAACACCTGTTCAATTTCTCATTAATGCAATTATCTAACCAACCAATCACATGGCAGTTGCTTCAATGCATTTAGGGGTGTGGTCCTGGTCAAGACAATCTCCTGAACTCCAACCTGAATGTCTGAATGGGAAAGAAAGGTGATTTAAGCAATTTTGAGCGTGGCATGGTTGTTGGTGCCAGACGGGCCGGTCTGAGTATTTCACAATCTGCTCAGTTACTGGGATTTTCACGCACAACCATTTCTAGGGTTTACAAAGAATGGTGTGAAAAGGGAAAAACATCCAGTATGCGGCAGTCCTGTGGGCGAAAATGCCTTGTTGATGCTAGAGGTCAGAGGAGAATGGGCCGACTGATTCAAGCTGATAGAAGAGCAACTTTGACTGAAATAACCACTCGTTACAACCGAGGTATTCAGCAAAGCATTTGTGAAGCCACAACACGTACAACCTTGAGGCGGATGGGCTACAACAGCAGAAGACCCCACCGGGTACCACTCATCTCCACTACAAATAGGAAAAAGAGGCTACAATTTGCACAAGCTCACCAACATTGGACAGTTGAAGACTGGAAAAATGTTGCCTGGTCTGATGAGTCTCGATTTCTGTTGAGACATTCAGATGGTAGAGTCAGAATTTGGCGTAAACAGAATGAGAACATGGATCCATCATGCCTTGTTACCACTGTGCAGGCTGGTGGTGGTGGTGTAATGGTGTGGGGGATGTTTTCTTGGCACACTTTAGGCCCCTTAGTGCCAATTGGGCATCGTTTAAATGCCACGGCCTACCTGAGCATTGTTTCTGACCATGTCCATCCCTTTATTACCACCATGTACCCATCCTCTGAAGGCTACTTCCAGCAGGATAATGCACCATGTCACAAAGGTCCAATCATTTCAAATTGGTTTCTTGAACATGTCAATGAGTTCACTGTACTAAACTGGCCCCCACAGTCACCAGATCTCAACCCAATAGAGCATCTTTGGGATGTGGTGGAACGGGAGCTTCGTGCCCTGGATGTGCATCCCACAAATCTCCATCAACTGCAAGATGCTATCCTATCAATATGGGCCAACATTTCTAAAGAATGCTTTCAGCACCTTGTTGAATCAATGCCACGTAGAATTAAGGCAGTTCTGAAGGCGAAAGGGGGTCAAACACAGTATTAGTATGGTGTTCCTAATAATCCTTTAGGTGAGTGTATATATATATATACATACATACATGCATACATGCTAGAAAGTCATTACTATGTTATCTTAAAGGCTAACTAAGCAGAACATATATCATTATAGAACAGAGTCCATAGGTCTACACATGGTTTTAGGGAACAGGCACGTAGGTCATACCGTTTGACATTGTTTCCAAGGTTCTCATCGTAAATAACAAACAGAAATCAAACTAGCTTCTGGCCTGACCTTCTAGCTTGACTCTATCTTTCCGCCTTATATACTTGGTGAATAATTGAGGAAGTAGCACCAAGTGACCACATTAGGCTGCCTGAGGGTTTCTGGGGAGTGTAGTTGTCTAGGGTCGGTTTTCTTCCCTAGAGTGCAGACCTTGCAGCAGACCTGGCCTGACATATCTGCCATGTATGACCCTGCCCCTTGGTTTGTCCCACATCCTCCCCCCCAGCTGCGACCCCATAGGTCGAGCGACAGCTGCAAAAAAGCATGCACCCGGGACAGCCCATCAACATTCCCCATGGCCTTCCCTGGCCTGTGCTGCAGGGTGAAATGAAAATGTTGGAGACTCAAAAACCACCTCATCACACGGGCATTCCTGTCTTTCGAACGATGCATCCAAGTGAGGGGGGCATGGTCAGTGATCAGGGTGAAGTGCCTGCCCAACAAATAGTATCGAAGACTGTCCAAAGCCCACTTCACTGCCAAACATTCTTTTTCAACTACCAAATAATTTATTTCATTGGATTCCAACTTTCTGCTAAGGAACAACACCGGGTGTTCGTGATCACCCATTCTTTGGGACAAAACCACTCCGATCCCCACCTCAGAGGCGTCCGTCTGGACTATAAATTCCTTCTGAAAGTCAGGTACCATTAAAACGGGGTTGCGGCAGAGCGCCTCCTGTAGGCTCCGGAAAGCCCGGTTTGCTGTATCACCCCATCTAACCATATTGGGTTCTGTAGCCTTAGTCATATCAGTCAGAGGGGCCGCTAAGGTAGCATAGTTGGGAATAAACCTCCGGTAATACCCAGTTAACCCTAAAAATGCCCTAACCTGCTTTTTATTGACAGGCCTAGGCCAAGAGTTTATGGCTTCAACCTTGGATATTTGGGGTTTCACCATACCCCTCCCTACTGTATAGCCCAAGTATTTGGCCTCTTCCAACCCCAAATTGCATTTGGTTGGATTAGCCATCAGGCCTGCTGCATGTATTGAATCCAATACCGCTTGGAGCTGAGACAAATGTGATTCCCAATCTGGACTGTGAATGACCACATCATCTAAATATGCTGCCGCATACGTCCTGTGTGGTCTAAGTATGTGGTCCATCAACCTTTGAAAGGTGGCAGGAGCACCATGCAGGCCAAAGGGCATCACTGTGTAGTGAAACAGACCATCTGGGGTTGCAAAGGCTGTTTTTTCTTTGGCACCCGGGGTCAAGGGAATCTGCCAGTAGCCCTTGGCTAAGTCAATAGTTGAAATATAGCGAGCATTCCCAATATTCTCTAACAATTCATCTACTCGGGCCATTGGGTATGCATCAAACTTTGAAATTTCATTAACCTTTCTAAAATCATTACAGAATCTCCAGGAGCCATCAGGTTTGGAAACCATGACTATAGGGCTGGACCACTCACTGTGGGATTCTTCAATAACCCCTGCCTCCAGCATTTCCTTAACCTCATTTCTAATAGTGTTCCTGCGAGCTTCTGGTACCCTGTAAGGCCTCATATTTACCTTCTTTCCTGGGAGAGACACAATGTTGTGAGAGACTAAATGGGTACGCCCCGGTATGCCTGAGAAAACTTCCCTATTACGTATTATCAAGTCGTTCACCTCCTTCAACTGGTCAGGTGACAAGGCAGCTGCAATATTCACCTTCGGTGTCCCTAGTGGCTGAGGGGGGTAAGTCAACATCAACACTTCCCTGTCCTTCCAGGCTTTTATTAAGTTGACATGATATATTTGTTCTGGGGGTCGGCGGCCGGGTTGCTGAACCTTATAGTTCACTTCCCGTATTCGCTCTATAATCTCATAAGGTCCCATCCACGTAGCCAGAAATTTACATTCTACAGTGGGAACCAACACCAACACCCTATCACCAGGCTGGAACACCCTCAGTGTAGCCTGACGATTATAGGCGAATTGTTGGTGTTCCTGTGCCTGCCTTAGGTGCTCTCTCACAATGGGAGTGACTGTGGCTATTCTCTCTTGCATAGCATTGATGTGCTCGACTACACTCCGGAAAGGAGTGGACTCGTGTTCCCACGTTTCACGGGCTATGTCTAATATCCCCCTGGGGTGCCTCCCATATAACAGTTCAAAAGGCGAAAAGCCCAGGGAAGCCTGTGGGACATCCCTAATGGCAGACATCAAGTAGGGCAGCATGAATTCCCAATTTTTCCCATCCTTATCGATTACCTTTCTTAGCATGGACTTCAGGGTCCTATTAAATCTCTCAACCAACCCATCTGTTTGTGGGTGGTAGACTGATGTTCTCAACTGCTTAACCTGCAACAATTTACACAGATCGGTCATAACCTTAGACATAAAGGGTGTGCCCTGATCTGTTAATATCTCCCTCGGTATCCCCACCCTACTACACATCAACATTAGCTCTTTTGCAATACCTTTTGAAGCCATGGTCCGCAGTGGAATGGCTTCTGGGTACCTGGTGGCATAATCCAAAATAACCAGTATATACTGATGCCCTCTGGCTGATTTCGGGAGAGGTCCCACCACATCCATAGCTATCCTAGCAAAGGGGGTCTCTATGATGGGCAAAGGGACCAGTGGGCTTCTGAAGGCTGGTTTAGGAGCATGTAGTTGACATTCAGGACATGAGCTACAATGTTCTGTCACGTCTGCATGTACGCCTGGCCAGTAAAACCTCCTCAGGAGTCTATCCTTGGTTTTGTCCATCCCCAGATGTCCCCCCAGGATATGCCCATGTGCCAGATTGAGAACTGTTCGTCTGAATGGGGTGGGAACTAGCAATTGCTCCACAATGTCCACCCCTATCTTATTTACACGGTACAATAGGTCATTTTTTACCATAAAATAAGGATAAGCTGTTGGCGGGTCTGCAGTAGTCATAGGGGTCCCATTTACTACCTTCACATTTTCTTTAGCATAGTGTAGAGTGAGATCTCGCACCTGTGCGCTGCCAAAATCAGTGGGGAGTCCCTCTAACACTGACACTTCTACATTGTCAGCTTCAGGGGTCTCTATGAATGGATTCTCACCCACCCTGCTAGTGCTGGGTTCCTCACCCTCCATAGGGTCATCTACGTCACTACATTCCACCCCTATGTTTTCAGTTTAATTTTCCCCAACCAAAACCTTCACTGTCGACTCAACTGGAACCAGGTCTACTTTTAGCTCTAGTTGTGGGATCGAGGCAACTTCTGGCTTACAGTTTTCAGTGTGCATTTCCAATTTACTATGTTATCTATCTAGTTTTCCAAAATTAGGAAAATATCGTCCCAGTATCACATCATATGGCATGTTGGGTACCACACCGACTTCGTAATCTAGTTTCCCGGCCTCTGTCTGTATGTTTACAAGGGCTGTGGGATAGGGGCGTGTGTCACCATGTGTGCATGTGATACTGAGCTCCTGATGTCTATCCAGCTTGTTGGTCGCTACTAATTTTTCTGTGACCAGTGTAACCATACTGCCAGAGTCGAGTAGAGCAGCCACTTCTTTCTCATCGACTATCACTGTACACATGTTTTTTGGATTAGGTACTCCGCCTATGAAAACATCCGTCCCAACAGAGCAGGCATAAAATACCGGTTTCTCTTTCCCCATATCACACACATTACATTGCATTGGTTCCTCTCTACCTGGGCAGTGGGCCGCAATATGTCCTACTTTGTCACAATTGTAGCAGACAATTGGTTGTGATGGTGACCCCCTATAACCCTTAGTCTCGGCTTTAGGCCCCACCTTTGCCCCCCCCAGTCTTGCTCTTTTCTTCCAACCCAGCGCGTCATGTTTCCCAGAGTACTTTGGAACCATCTTACCCGGTCCGCTGGTTCGTCATGGCCTGGGGAACGAGTTTTTAACCTCCGGTACATGCTCTGCTGCTCCGGCTGTATAGAACTGCTCTACAATGGCCACCAAGGTGTCAGCGGACAGCACCTCATTCTGGCCAACCCAGCGTCGAACGTCCTTGGGCAAACAGCGTTGGTAGTTGTCAAGGACTATGGCCTCCACCACCTCGGCTGATGAATGGACCTCTGGCTGTAGCCATTTCCTGGCCAGATGGATCAGATCAAACATCTGCGTTCGGATTGGTTGTCCTGGTTGGTAGGCCCACTGCTGAAACCGATGTGCCCTCACTGCGGTGGTCACGCCCAATCGGGTCATTATCTCCGCTTTCAATTTATCATAGTCCTGGGCGTCCTTCAGCTCCAGATCAAAGTACGCTTTCTGTGCATCCCCTGCCAGATAAGGTGCCACAAGCCCTGCCCAGGAATCTTTTGGCCATCCCTCTCTCCGCTGTCCTCTCAAAGGTCATAAGGAAGGCCTCAACATCGTCCTGTTTTGTCATTTTCTGCAGAAAGTGATTGGTGCGGGGAGTGGAATGGGTTGCAGCCCCCTGTGGCCCAATCCTGGTTGCAAGTGCTTCAACACTCTCTTTCAGCTCTTTAGTCACCTTTTCCTGCTCTTCTCTAAACATTTTATTTGTATCATGCTGGACCTGCAGTGCTTCCTGATGCATCCGCATAGCATCCTGGTGAGCCACCTGCTGCACCCTGGTCGCTTCCTGTTGGGCTATTACAGCCTGTAGTTTTTTTTTTTTTGGATAAAAAAATTCACTCAGCCAGTCTGGGTTTCATGAGGTGCTGCCCGCATTCTACACCAAATGTGACAAAACGCCTTGGCTGTACACATGTGCGGGTCTTCTCTGTGATCTTCTTAGGAGTAAAAACCAGTCATGACCCAGGGAGGAGGTTGCAAATACAGGGCTGTGCCTGTATGTTTACTTCAAACAAAACAAATCTGAAAACAAAACCTAACTCACACTGGAGTTGTAACTAATCTTACATAATCATTCTATTTTAAACAAAGTCTGGAATAAATAAGTCTTGGCTTTCTCCTTATGAGCTACCTCTGTTTTCCAGATAACTCACCCTATTGTCTCTCACTTCTCTCTCTCTCAGGCCCGCCTTATATACCTGGTGAATAATTGAGGAAGTAACACCAAGTGACCACATTAGGTGCTAGAATGGCTGCCTGAGGGTTTCTGGGGAGTGTAGTTGCCTAGGGTCGGTATTCTACCCTAGAGTACACACCTTGCAGCAGACCTGGCCTGACATATCTGCCATGTATGACCCTGCCCCTTGGTTTGTCACAATACATACATACATACATATACACGGAAAATAAATAATAGAATTATGAATCACAATAAGATGTAATGAAGTACAGAAAAAGAAAATGTAATAAAATGTGATCTTTAATACATACAAACAAAGAAAATAGGTATATCATTTCCAGATTCCTTTTTTGAAATACAATGACATGCATTACAAACGAGTATTTACATTATATTTACAGCCGGTGCTCGTGTGTCACTGTGTCCCTCAGGCTGTGGTTGGCGCTGACATATTGGGCAGAATGTGTCCCTTATTTTGGGCTAAAGCTTTCTGTGGAGGGGAACGTGGATCAGTTTGTACCATTTTTGGGAGGATCTGCCTTGTTGGGGCGGAGCT